>NW_015646352.1:1883613-1908554 GCF_001515625.1 Sinocyclocheilus rhinocerous | reverse complement strand
GGGTAGGGGCGTGTTTGTTTTGGTGATTTCAAATATCAACATTGGCTACCAGAAATCCCTTACTCTGCCTTTAAGTGTAAATTGCATGACTAATAGTGGTCAGAGTTACTGACAATAGCCTTTGCAAACAACAAGGTTGGAGGGAAAAAAGTGTGTAGAAAAAGTAGTACAGTTCTCACTTCATAAATATGGCAAAAAAATCATTTACATAAGATAAATACAGTCAAAGAAGAGCTTCATTGTAGCTAAAATGGGTCTGTTGGAGCCACCAGGACACTGACTATTTCTCTTTTGTTGTTCTCTTTCTTTCCTTCCTGTGTTTCCATCCCACTATTTTCGCTTCTGTGTTCTTTTGTTGCAAATACACATGCCACACTGAAACAACACAAATACTCTTTTTCTCGCTTTTTTCTGTCTCTGACTTCCACTCACACAGAATACACACAGCGACAATGCATGCTGGTAGACAAAAACTGTAAATTTTGCACCGAATACTAAAATCTCCTATGAAATAACTTCACAAAAACAAAATAAATAAGATCATCACAACATAGACTGTTCATACTATAGTTTGTTAAGCTACAAGTTACTAATAATTTTAGTAAAACTACAGTTAAGCTTCCCTTTTAAAGTATTAGCTAAACTGTGATAGATAGATAGATAGATAGATAGATAGATAGATAGATAATGCATAAAATGCCATGTAAATCAGTGACTGATTTTTTCAATAAAATGAACCAATCTGAATGAATGGATTCCCTAAAATAAATAGTCTCAATGCTTCACATGAGACAGTAGACGGTATTATTGTCTATCGCTGTAAATTTGTGGGTAACAAAACAATTACAGTGTTTTGTAGCATCTTCTTACATTAAACTACTACTTATTGAAAAATAAGTTTGTTACTGAAAAAAGCTTTTGCAGGAAAAATTATTTTGAAAACAACTTTGCTACTGTCCTGCTACTGAAAAATGCTACTTAAATGAATATCATTGCTACTTTTAGTCAGTTACTCCCCATCACTGCATACAGAATCCATTTATATGACTAATTCTCCCTCCCTCTCTCTCTCACACACACACACACGGTAGTATGGGGGATGGGGATCCCGAGTGTTGATGGATATCCTCCTCCCTCTGTCTTTCAGTCTCTCTGTTTCTTTTCTTTTCTCTGTCCCTCCATCTCCTACGTCCTGTTCTCTGACCACATTTGCATGTGAATAAGCCACTGGGTGTGATGGCTGTGCCGAGTGATTAAGATCATTGTCTCAAGCATCCATTTAGCACTGTTGAAGGTGCGATTCCTCCCCACAAAAACAATCACATTGTCCATGTGAACACTTTCAGAATCTACCAAGCTACAAAACTTCTCTCGTTCAAAAAAAGTAATGCAGACGAGCCAAGACTGATGCTGATGAAAAATCACAAATGGTATCTTTTAATATCTCACTTGATTTTCTAAGACAGACTTGAGATGAGTTTGAGATGTTTTTCTGGAAGAAAGATCTCACATGTGTCCTCTAGAGTTTAGAGAAATCTCAACGTCACAAAATAATTCTAGGAAGGAATATGGGAAAAGAAACAATTTGAGAGAAAGTTGAGACCCAAATAAAACACAGCTCAGTATACTTATAAGAGTTCTCTGAGTTTTCATTTAAAGGAATAGATCACCCAAAATGAAAAACTGCTAAATATTTACTCACCCTTAGGCCATCCATCCAAGATGTAGCTAAGTTATTTTCTTTATTGTAGCAGATTTGGAGAAATTTAGCATTATATCAGTTGCTCACCAATGAATCATCAGCAGTGAATGGGTGCCGTCAGAATGAGGGTTCAAACAGCTGATAAAAACATCACAATAATCCACAAGTAATCAAAGTAATCCACATGACTCCAGTCCATCAATTAACATCTTGTGAAGTGAAAAGTTGCATGTTGTAATAAACAAATCCATAATTAAGATGTTTTTAACTTCAACCCAGTGGCTAAAATATGAGTCCTCTATCCAAAATGTTACTTTCTCCAGTAAAAAAAAGTTGTCTTGTCTGAATCAGGAGAGAAATATGCACAGATCAAGCAACATTTACAATTGAAAACAATCCAAAACAGATCTAAACAAGTATGTCAGTGGATTTTGGTGTGTAACAACAGGGGACTGGAGAAAGCATTATTTTACTGGAGAAAGCATTATTTTTTTTAAGCTGTTTGGACTTTCATTCTGATGGCACCCATTGGTGAGCAAGTGATGTAATACTAAATTTCTCCAAATCTGTTCAGATGAAGAAACAAACTACATCTTGGTTGGCCTGTGGGTTTTGAGCAATTTTTCATTTTTGGGTGAACTATTCCTTTAAGAACAAGCAACTTTTACTTAATTTCTTAATGGTGCCATCCAGAAACTTGCATCTCCATCGGATGAGAAACCACTGAGCATTGGTTGCCAGTCATGCATTTTATGTATAGACTGCGGTAAAGGAAGTAGCTGTTTCCTCCGATGTCAGATAAGAGTTCTCTCTTTTTCATGTCCCATCCATTTAACTGTTTGGAGAGCGGTTCGCTCTGCTGTGATTACAAAGCCCCCCTCAGAGCCCATGTTCACCCGTCCTAAACCACAGAGGTAGCAGTTCTCTCTTCATATCGCTTTCTCCATCAATACCAGACGTGTCAAGGGCAAATGGACAGATGTTCTTTAGCATCCTTTATTCACACTGAAACAACAAATAAACCCAAAATATTATGTTTCCAAATGTCTTGCCTCAACACGACAATAAAAAAATAATTGCACGGGTGGCAGCTTAAGCAGCTTAAAAGCGAAGAAAGCTTCACATGCTGTCATTGAGTCTGTCCTGAGGGCTTAAGGTGAAAGAACCAGACTTGCACTCATTGCAGTTTTGGCGATGGATGGGGTTAATGACTAAGCATAACAGATGACAATAGACCGAGGCTGCTTCTCCCTTTGTGCTGGAATTCTGCTGGCAGAATTAAATGACTGTCTGGGTTTCATTCACTCATGTTACAAACTTACCAATAATAGACCAGCAAGTTTCAATGGCTATTTGCAAATGTAAATGTGAAATATGACAAATTTAGGCCTGTCATAAATAACGTGTTAATACATGCAATTACTTGATGTTGCTAGAACATTAACCCCATTTATTTTCTAAATGCATATTTATTATAGGTTTATAGATTTTTATAGGTTGTAAACAATTGATCTGTGCATATGTTTCATTTTTTTAAATGTTTGACCTCATTATGGTGATGTATACAGCTCTTCTCCAATCATTTAGTCCGTTCAATCCCCACTTCTGCAAGCTCACAATCATCTATCTCTACTTTTAACATAGATGCACGTCGCAAAATCCAATCCACTACTGCTGGATAGAACCAAGTCCCTGCCCTACATTTTTTCTTTTTTGATAATCTGTTATACTCTGAAGTACTTCACAATATGAAAGAAAAGATCTGTCACTACTTCAGTTATATTGCAACATTTAGATGTTTTTTTTTTTTTTTTATCTGAACAAAAGTAAAAAAAAATTTTTTTAAATTAAATTACGGAAAAAAAGAAAACATTAAAATAATATTATAAAACAAAATAAAAAAAAGAATGAGGCAAATAAAACAAAACAACAAAAACAGAATACAAACCAAACAGAAAACAAAAATTAAAAAGCCATAACAAAAACAAAACAAAAAACAAAACTCTGAAAAACAAAATAAAAGTCACCACAAAAACAAAAACAAAACTGCAAAACAAAATAAACTCACAACAAAAACAAAACAAAAGTAAAATTAAAATCTGATATAACAAACAGCTATGTTAACAATTGATCAGAAGTGTTCAACAGCAGCCAAAATAAATCGCAGATATAGTTACTGGACACACACAACTATAAATGCACACACACTTACACACAAATACAAAAACACTTCAGCTGTCATCCTCAATAGCATGCTTACTTTACCGCCTCGTACGAGCCTTAGATCAGTCTGTCATGTCCAAAGTGATCAGTCTCAAGTAATCAGTCTCGGCCTCTCGTCATCCATATCTATCTGGCACTGTACAGTTACAGCTGATCACAGGGACACATATCAGATCCCTGTGAACCAGACACATCGGCACTATCAAAGATCCTAATCAGTCTCAGCCATAACACTATTGCCACTGCGCTCTTACTGCCGAGTGTGGTGCGTGTGTGGTGAGGGGCCGGGGGTGCGAGAGAAGCGTGAAAGTGGAGAGAGATTTTTTTTTCAGCCCTCCCATGCACTTGATGACTGTACCTGCTGGGCTATCATGAATAATAATGCTTGCTGGCAAGAAGGCAAGTTGCCAGCTCATCTCTCTTTTTCTGTCTTTCTCCTGGTGGAGAGCACATTTGTGTAGACTGAGGGAAGCCCCACAGACTTCCAGTCAAATCCTACAGGCAGAAATATTCATTTATCAACAGCCAAATAACACTGGCAGACACTGACACAACACAAAACTGCTTTCTAAAGAAATCAGCACAAGACTCAATTATTTTGACACCTAAAAACAATGAGAGGAAAAGAAAAGTAGCACATTTAATTCCATGTAAAACGCCTTTGGAAAAAGATTCTAAGGTTGCAATGTAAGTCATAAATCAAATCCTGCTTAAAGGGGACATATCATTTTTCTCGCTCTTATGTAATACATAGGCCTACTCACACGCAAAGCTCCCTCCTCAGTACATCTTAGCTACAAAAATCTCATTCAGAAATCATAATGGTATTGTCTAGGGATTCACAAAACATATTTGTGATGATTTTAATGTGTAATATACTGAATAGGCACAATACATTTCAGATGATTTAGTTCTGCAAGTAGCAAAATTAATTTCTGTGAGTCAGTTCAAACTGCTTTTGCCATCTCTCCAAAAAGTGTCTGTGTGCCATTTTGCATACATTAAAATGTTTCTGTAAAATATATACAGATAAACACTGCTGTTTATTATACTGGTCCATAGAAATGGTTTTTTGTTTTTAATTCTTCCTCATCTTCATTTGGTGTTTTCTTTTAGACTAGATTTTTTTTCTGTACTTTGCATTGAATATAAATATTTAGGTGAAATGCCTAAATGAAAGATAGCTCTGTTTTTTCTTTTCTTTTTTTCCCCATGTTTTTTTTAAATTTTTGTTGCTATTGTTTGGTATCTGTTGTTATGTTGTATTGTTTGACTATGTAAAAAAAAACGCATGTTGAAACCCACTGAAACAGAATTTCCTCAAGGGGATAATAAAAAGTACTACTACTACTACTTAAATATTAAAATATTAAATATTTTAGTTTGACATCACAACCACGACACAATTAACAAATAATTTACAAATGAACACATATTCAGTATTCAGCAAATTAAAGTGTAAAGTATGCTGGAAGACAGAGGTTAGACAATTATAACATACAGGTTATTTACATACAGAAGTCCTCGAGGTACAGTAATGTAAACTGATCTGACTAAATGCCTCACACCAAAGGCATTCATATGCATTGAATAGAAGGACAGAAACCAACTGACCCACAGATGAGAGAGTGCAATATGGCACATTTCCTCTGTGTGTGGGTGTGGATTTGACCAGGTCTCTGCTTTCAGTCCAGACTTGGTCCCTAAGCCCCTTTCTTCAGGGTGAGACGCCCCGATCACATTTCAGAGCCGTGTTTGAACTACCTTGGCCAAATGACACAGTCAAACACAATGTAGCAGTCATCACGGACCTGAAAAACGGACATCCCTCCACCGGCAGGAAAACTACACGGGGATTCAGACACCACATGCTTGAGCCGACTGTCATTTTTGAGAGTGTGTCTGTATTTCTATGCAAAAGTATATAAAAAGGAGGCAGTCCTATTTCCTTTACTGCAAAAAACAGGTTTGACATATACAATATGTATATATGCAAGCAGATCAATAGACCTCAAATGGGACCAGTTACAGTGGGTATAGAAATGAATCACCCCCCTGGCTTACCTTTCATTTTTTCATTTTAAAAGTGAATTTATGCATATTAAAAGTGAAATTTGTAATTTACATTATGAAAACTAACATTCATTTTGAGATTTACTTTTAAAAGTGTTGTTAAATGTCTGGAGTTTTTTTAAGATTAATTTTAAGTGAGCATTTGATGACGGCTAATGTAATCTAAATGTAAAAATGATGATTAAATATCCAATCTTGACCAATACATTAAATTACTTTAAAAAAATGTAAAAAATATTTTATGTATTAATAGTAAATATATTAAAAAGGAATAAAATAAATAAATTAAAATCAAATACATAAAAATTAAATAATTGTTAATAAATATGTTTTTATAATTTATAAAAAAAAAAAGAATTAAATTACAGACACTAATATTAGCCAATAACCAATATGGTACCGATATAATGTGTATCCCTAGTTAAACTAATCATATCAAAATATCTAGGAAATTTCATTTATTATCTGCAAGACAAATCTAGTCAAAGCAAAACAGGATAAACCCTGATGGGACCATCAAAGCGAGAGCTTGGCTTGTGATCTGATCACAGCAGTCTTGACCGAATTTACAGTACAGTGCAAATGAATCAAAATTATCTTATACAGCATCCACACCATCCAACTCCAAAACCAACATGGCTCCCTTCTCGATGGAATTTAAGTGGCTCTTTTAGAAGGATGCATCACTAAAGTCCGCACCGCCTCAACTTTCTTCACCGACCCGGACTTTGTTTTGGCAGATTTGATGACAAAGCAAGTCAAAATAACGTAAGCGAAAACACCTAACTCTTTTTTACACCATCTGCTGTTGGAGAAAGAATCCACTAAATTATACATGACATCAAGCATTTCCAGTAAGAAAGAAGACAGGAAAGGAATTCCCATTGGATTCTCACCATTCCTGCCCCCCAGCAACATTTCACGAGGTCTTAGATCATCCCTCCTTCATCTGTATCAATCTGGGCACTAAGATGATATCTTGACAGGTATTGGGCACAGAATCCTGCAAAAACACCTGGCTGGGCTCAAGAAAATGACCTTATTTGGAGAACAGTGGATCTTACAAACCTTGTCTGTAGGTCATCTGTCTGGCTTTCCTTATTTTCTGCCAACATTTTGATCGACTGCCATTTTATCTGTGAGATGTTCTGCACTGACTTCATCAAGGATATAGGCAAGTTTAGTCTTCAAGAGTCAGAGTTTTAATTATAGACTAAGTCTGGTCGACTTTGCAGGACAGGACTCTTAGAGTTCACTTTTGAAAGCAACATTTGAAGGGATAGTTCACCCAAAAATGTCCTCATGTTGTTCCAAACCACTTTTTATGCCACCTTGGTTACGGAAGTATTTTTCCCATTCATTTTTCCCATAGGGTTTTTTTTAAGTCTTGGAAAGTGGAAAGCCATTAACCAAAGCAACCAGCTATGAGGTGAACCGCAACATTACAAACTTTGATTTGAATCAAAATGTAATGTAGTTTTTCACCAGGAATCCCACTGTTAAACATGATCATTTAAAAAATAAGTTGAAATAATTCAGGCTGATGGCTTCAACAAAACCATATACCATCGATTAACAACCTTGTAGCTCATAGTTGGTCTGTTTTTAAAGATTTATAAGTTATCTAAAAATATAAATTCCCCTATGGATAAAATAAGTGGGATTTTTATTCCAGAACCCGGCAACATGGGACTCCATTGACTTTCATTGTATGGACATTTTTCAAAACATTTTCTTTCACGCTCTACAGAATGAAGAAAGTCATATTTATGCCAAGCGATTGCTTATGAACTTGAGTTGATGAATTATGACAATGTCTACTTTATGACCTTTATATGATGTTTTAATCAGTTGTAAGAATGCCTATTTTATCTCTCATCTGAAGGATCAGCCCAATAGTACAGACATTTCAAAATAAGAGTCCCGTTGTATTTCGTGCTTGTTTATAATTAAGTCACACGTTAAGTTTTTTCTTCTTCTTTTTTTCTGGGCATTATTGGCATTTTGGATATAAAATAAATTGTTTTTAATTTAATTTCCATTTAATTTAAAGTAAACTATTGTCATTTCTGGCTGGGATGCTTCCCCACAGGAAGAAAAGTCAAAGAATATTATTTGACACATATTATTCAATATATACAGTAGATTTTACTAGTATCAGTAAAATCTGTGTCCCATTCACCGAGAGAGACACTATATGACAAAGCAAGGAGAACTCTACCATTTAAATGCTGTAATTTTGCATAATTTACAATGCATAATAATGCATACTATCAGTATGTAATTAAATGTAATAGTATCCTATGTAATTAAAATTAATAAAAACATTGTTAAAAATCACGACCATTTTTGGGTTACACTTTATTTTAAGGTGTCCTTGTTACAGTGTAATTATACATTTAAGTACTGTGTAATATTAATTAACTACATGTACTTACTATATTGTTAGGGTTAGGATTAGGATTTGGCTTAGGGTTACTTCCATGTAATTATGCATAATTAATTGTTATTATAATAGAAAGTACTTGTAACATGTAACAAGGACACCTTAAAATAAAGTGTTACCCCATTTTTGTGTCATGGGTAATAGGAGGATTTTCCACCTCCCTAACACCGCAAGTATATATCAAACCTGTGGGATGCACTGCACTCCCTTTTCACTTTCATTTCTAAGCTCATTTCTTCCAAATCCTCTCTAATGTATTTGTTTTCTACCACAACATTTTTCATTTACTCTTTCAAGCTGACATTTCAGACATCTTTCTATTCTTAACCAATGAGTCACAGCTCATGAGACGTTTTTAACAATAAATATGTCGACTGCTGTCAGTTCAGAGTGTGTTTAGTAAAAAACACAGACAGTTTTACATGTTCACACAGATTGTTGTTGCGTTTGAGAAGACAAAGCGCAAATGGTGAGGGATGTGGGACGTTAAACAGCCGCAGGGCCTGCAGGCACACCGAACGTGAGAACACACGCATAAAGAAGTGGATGTATGTCTAAACTGATCCATTAGCAGTTGCCTTTGGCACTGACGAAGACAATGACCACTCTCTTCCTTTGTGAGGAAACAAAAGTAACTCATAGCCCATAAAGAAGCCCATCTGAAACGCTCCGGTTTGACTACGAACAGTCTGTGAGGATCAACAACGTGCAGGACTACTGATCATCAGAAACAAAAAAACATTACAAATGAGAGTCTACAGGGTGAGTTAACGCAGGTAACGCAAAGGTGAAAGGTTAAGTCCTACCTATCAGTGTCATCTTGACTCTTGGGATTAAATTGGTGAAGGGTCCCTCTCACGCTGTTCATTCCATCTGAGACCCGGTTTACCCTCCTGGAGTACAGGTTGAGACCTCCGTCCGTCATGTATCTGCAGACACACGCACACACACAGATGCTAGTTCAGCATACAAGATACAAACAAGACGCAATTGTAAGTCTTAACACGGTGTCGTTTCTGTAAATGGAGCATAAACAGGCTGTCTTGTGAAATGCTACAGTTAAATACATAGCGAGACGCATTAACAAAATAAAATATTTTACATGATGATGCCGCCGTTTGATGTTCTATGATCTATAATTGTCCGGCTCCTTTGACGGCATGTTGTGTCTGCACGTTCACATTCATAACAAATGAATTCAGTTATGTCTACAAACAGAGTAAAGACAAACGTTTGTCAATGTCTCAAGAAATCAGCCCACAGGAAAAACCTGTTTCTCTACCTAAGTAGAGAAGTGTGATAATTTTAGAACATCTTGCCATGGGTTGTACAGGAAAGACTTTTTATTTTATGTATTTACATAAATAACATACAGACACACAATATATATATAAATATATTGTAAATTCCTTAAAGCCAAGATATATCGTTAAAAGTATTTAAGAAATGGAAAACGTATACATGGGTGAAAAAATTAATATACAAAATGTAAATTTTACAAATACAGTATATTTCACGAATAAATTTATGAATATATGAAAAAAATAAAAGAAACATATACAGTATATAATATATATATATATACACACATATACACACCACAAATAAATAAATAAATAAATAAATAAAATAAAAAATGATGCCCAAACAATTATGCTTGATAGGAAGTTCCAAATGAAACCTGCATAGTATAACTTAAACAATCAATATGAACTTTGCAAACTACAAGCTAGTTTAAATGAACCTCCTCATTACAAAAAACGTTAAAATTAAAACGGGAGGATGCCGACATCTTACGTCATCCTCCCGGAGCTGCTTCCGTGTACAACTGTTGGTGCAAGCTAGATTAAAGTGATTATTATGTTTTTGAATATGGTTATTTTTCTTACAAAAACGCATCGATTCGCTACAGGAGGCCTTTGTTCACCCCCCCGTAGCCGTGTGAGGCACTTTTTATTATGGATGGATGCGCTTTATTTCACTTCTTTTGGACTGATGCACTGCAACACCCGCTGACTGCCATTAAACAGCTTGGAAGATCAAAGATAATTTTGAATCTAACTCTGACTGGATTCATCTGAAAGAAGAAAGACATATACACCTAGGATGCCTTGAGGGTGAGTAATTCATGGGCTAATTTTCATTTTTGGGTGAACTAACCCTTTAAGCCAAAGCAGCTATAAACTAGACATAGTGCCTCTTTAAATTTAACACCAATAATACCTTAACCAACATGCAAGTCAAAATATTCCCTCACCTCACCAAAGGTCACAAGCCAGGAGTGCGACCATTAAGAAAGTCTGGCTGGTTTCACATGACTGTGTCTGTTGACTGTTAAGGTGTGTTTATGTATTTGTGATCTTATTGTAAGTACCTATCCGTGTTCTTATTATCCCTAAGGACACATTGCATTGAGAAGTGAGGAGAGAGAGAAAATAAGAGCGATTATGGGTTGGACTGCAGGCAGAAGTGGACAGGTGAGCTGTGTGGGACAGTGTGTCTTTTTAGACTTGTTTACTCTGTTGAGCTGTTTAAGCGGATGTTCTAAACAGGTTCTCAAAGGACAGTCATTTGCCCTCTGGCGACAAGCAATATGAACCAAACACTTAAAACTACTGCAGGGGGAGAGCAGCGCTGATAACAGGCTGATCCAATTCCAGATGAGCATGATGTTTCAGGTTAATATGATTTTTACCATATAACAGATACATCTCTTGCACAACAGAACTACAACACAATAATACTGAATAACATCTTGTTGCAACAAAAAAAAAAAAAAAGCCAAATATCAGGTTGCCTGAAATCCCCTGGAAATGTTTATAATAATAATAATAATTTACTTTTATTTATAATCATTTTAATTGATATCATTAATAATTCTAATTAATAATGTTTTTATTTTGTTTTATTTACAATCATTTACTTTTTGTGACTTTTTTTTTATTTACAGAAGGCCACATGATGAATTATGAACAAATTAATAAAAAAAATTACAATCATTACTAACAATATATAATTAAATGTTATTCTTCATGCAATTTTTTATTTATTTATTTTTGACTGTAAAGAGGACTGTAAATATAGTCTTTCAACAATATTTAATTGAAAGTAAATTAAATGTCCTGGCCAAAATAACATAGATTTTGACCATAAATCATGTGGTAGTCTCTAAACTAGTAGTCTTCTGTTAAATTTCACAATATTTAACAGAAAAATTACATGTTTCGTCTTGTTAAACTAAATGTTTATATGAGTAAAATAAAATAAAAAATGTAAGGTAACACTTTAGTTTAGCAACCAATTCTCACTTTTAACTAGTTGCTTATTAGCATGCATATTACTAGAATTTTGGCTGTTTATTAGTACTTATAAAGCACATATTTATGCCCTTTTCTGCATGACCATATTCTAGATCCCTTAATCCTACCCTGTACCTAAATGTAACAACTACATTACTAATTATTGATTTATTAATAATTTAATAATTAATAATAATAATAATTAATTTAATAATTTATGCATTTAGCAGACACTTTTATCCAAAGCGACTTACAGTGCATTCAGGCTATACATTTTTTACCAGTATGTGTGTTCCCTAGGAATCGAACCCACAACCTTTTGCGCTGCTAACGCAATGCTCTACCACTGAGCCACAGGAACACATATATACATATATATACATTTTTTTTAAACAGAAAAATGTTTCATCCTGTTTATTCTAATATAATTTAATAATTGTTTACATACAGTACTCTTACACTTTTTTTTTTATATATAACATTCCTAAGCATTTTCCCAGTATCAGCTTAGTTGATTATAATGGGAGTGGGTTTGGTTATTAAGTTTGCAGATGGTGACGATGCATCCTTTAGCTTAATCTCTCATTTCCTGCTGTGAAGCAATCAGGTGACAGCATTTCGTCATCTGGGCGGCTGACTAACCTGCTGGGCAGGTGGGAAATTTCCCAACAGCACACGCTACACTAATGATTTAAGTAATTCAGTTCAGGTAATTAAATAGTACATGAATCATCAGGTGTGATTCAGAGCAGAAAAATCAGAAGTCAGTAAATATGAATTTCACAATCATGTGGTTGCTTAATCATAATTTTCAAAACATCTATCAAAAGTTTAGCAACTTGTAGAGCAACAATATTAAATTAGTCTATTTTGTTTATTGTAAATCTGTAATAAAACGGTTTAGTAGATTTATGTGACCATTTAACATGTTGATTAAATTGACTGATTAGAAGTTACTTTTTTTTTAACATATATCCTCTGTAACCTAACCTGTGGCAACTGTCTTGCCATGGTACATGAATTTGGTAAATAAACGATACAATGGTATGCATCAAAGCACCACCATCTGATACCATCACTGAACTATGGTACCAGCATTGTACTTTTTGTAGAGGTTATCTATGATTGTGAATAGTGTCTGTGTTTTAATGTTATGACTGGACAATATTTCCTATTCTTTAGTTCCCTGACAGGTGTGTTACTGGGAACAACGACTTCTGTTTAACATCGGCTACTAAGCAACAAACCTTGTTAAGATTAGTTTAACCAGTTAAACACTCTGACCCAATGAGGTTATTCATTTGCCCTGACCTGGTAACCCACTGCAAGCCATTCAACATCAGTCTTGACAGACTTGCAGACAGTGTAAATTTAGATAAGAGATCACTCCTGTTTTAAAGAACAAAAATATTTGTTTTTATCATTTTTCATCAAATTGTATCTATATTTCTATACTCTCTGTTAACATTACCAAGGGTGAATATTCAAGGAAAAAAAATAATAAAATAGGCAGGAAAAAAACAATTAATAATAAAATAAAATAAAATGTTACTGGTTCGTATCCTACGTTTTCTACAAATAGTTCATGTTTTAAGTATTTTATTAAACAGTTTTTAAATATAAATAAATAAAATAAAATGTTTTGATAAAGAAGTAACATCTACATTTCAATCAAATATCATTAGAAATGGATTCTGATCCTATATGTTTTCCTACAAATTATGTACTCAGTTAAAAGTTTTTAAAAATAAAATAAAATGTTTTTATTTAAAAAAAATAGCATCTACATTTCAATCAATTATGAATGGATTAAATTGTTTCTCATTCTAAATGTTTTCCTACAAATTATTTACTCAGTTAAAAGTTATTAAAAACAATTAAAATAAAATAAAATAAAATAAACACACTTTAATCAAATCTCACTGGATAAAATAAGTATCTGTCCTACATATTTTCTCACAAAATATCCTGTATCATTCAGCTAAATGTGAATAAAATTGTAAAAAAATCAGATAAAATAAGATAAAAAGACAAAACAAAACCGATACTCGATGGATAAAAACAATACCTACATAATCTCCAACAAAACATTGTTAAATGTTTTTTCTGTTGTCTTTATCCGATTAATCAAACATGTAACTAAGGTGGTACTAAGATAAGCTGGTAAAAAGACACTGATCCAAACCAATGCATCAGGTTTTAGAAACAGAACTTGCTGTAAGTACCCAATGTTGACTGCGTTTCAAAATCCATCCATATATGGTCTCAGTAATTGGGCTTAAAAGCTTTCCAACTATGATCAAATGTCTCGCAAAGATTTTCTTGTGGTGACAGAATCACTCTACTGGAATTCAGCACTGAGCAGAAGGAATATGAGAATCCAATAAAAGGTGTCTGTCTGATTCCTGTTTGAACAGGACTAGAGAAAGATTATGCACGATTCTGTGTGTACATTGCAACATGTGCTGTGTTTGTGCATTTCGTCGCATTTCCAAATTTGGATGTAACCTCATATCTCTTCCACAGGGTCAAAAGGTCGCAGATTTTTCCATGAAAGTCAGCTAAATGCATGTCTGTGAGGTAAATTCAAGTACTCTCTTTCTCTTCGTGCAACAAATATTCATATATTCACCCTCTCTCAGGATTCAACCATGAATATTTCCCATGACCCTTGACTCCCGTCTTCCTACCACGGGCTACATGTTGCGTTTTCATGTCCTACTGACAGACAGTGAAATGAAAAGCTGATAACAGACATATGAACAAAATAACTGCTAACATGAAAGAGCTATTGGGGCTTTTTGAAGTATTATTGTAGACCCTACACATTTATAGCTGCTTAAAGCTGCATACAGAAGCAGACAAGCTTGGGTTGTGATTGTATGGTCCAAAACAAGGGCCAGAGTTCATCCACACATACTGTAATTTGCAAGTTGCCACAAACCACAGTATACCAGGACTTTGAGCATGCAAGCAAAACCGGCAGAGCTCCTAGTGAACGACACAATGAAAGAGTGAAGGGAATAAAGAAAGCTGGATCGGCATTACATGATTACATGCTAAAAAGCTGTGGCTAGCCGCTCATGGGACACAGTAGGAATTCAGTGCAGGGCGCGTCGAGCCACTGTGCTACACATAAACACTAATACCGCATCTTCTGATATATAGTGCTAAATGGACATTATAAATTGTTACACATGTCAATTACACATCTTTGTAACTATCATCAAAATTTTGCTCATTAAAAAAAGCTGTTTGGAAGCAACTCACTCAAAATTAACTAGAAAAAAGGACTAGCAAAAGAGCGCCACCCAGAGGCAGACGCAGAGAGATGCATTCTTAACTGCATACATAACTGAAATAAAGATTCGGCCCGAATCAGTTTTCTAAAGTGTTTTTGAAAAATCACATACCCTGCCTTTAAAATAAAATGTAAAGATTGGATGAAAAACTTAAATGAAAATTGGAAATGCTCCCTTGTCAACAAACTACAATACAATAAGTTCTGAAAAAGTACTAAAAGAAAAATAATGCTGAATATTAAAAAAATATATAATAGAAATATATCAGAAAAAATTTAAATGTCAAAAGCACATAACAAAATTACTAAAACCCAAACTAAATGGAAAATAAGAATGGAAAATAAAAATATAAACAAATACTTTGTAAAACAGTTTCAAAATGTGGCATCTAAAAAGGGGTCATATGATGCATTTTCATGTTTTCCTTTTTCTTTAGTGTGTCATGTAGCTGTTTGTGCATGTATAAGATCTGCAAAGTTACAAAGCTCTAAGTCTCCCACAAATTGATTTTTTCTATCTAAAAGAGAAGGGTGACCAAAACCTGCCGAAAACACCCCGATCGAATTCTCCCTCACATATCTACGTCACTATGTGGAAATATTTGCATAATGCTGCTCAAATGTATATGCAAAGAAAGAAGGCGTGATATCGCAGTAGTGTTATTGCGACCAAGTTGTGAAGACACTGTGTCTTTGTGAAAGCAAAACCACTTTATTTGGACTCCTGAATGTAGACGCAATTAGGAATCAGTGGTTAAGATTTATTTACAACACTGTTCCAGAACAGTACAACCCAAAAGTTAAGAGTTTGTGCAGCGCATTTTACGGAGGACAGTTTCCTGAACCTGGGAGAGTACAAGGCCGGCTGTGCACAACCTCTGTTTCTAAAAAATGAGGCAATTCCAACTTTGGAAAGCTCTATTCTCCCTCTGTAAATGTTAGAAGGTCACGGAAATATTTCCGTTTTGCTGTCAGAAGCCTTCTGCATGTGATTCTCCGCTAAACTTCACGGACTCCAGTGAACGAGCGCCGCCGGAGCACAATAGAATAGGAGCGCAATAATTGTCATATGTAGAATTTTAAACCTATAAGTGTATTTTACGATATTAGCAGATAACAGTAATGGGGTAATCAAAATATAATGCAATTAATCTGTGCTCTTGTGTTTATTTACTTTCATTTTTAGTTTAATGAATTGAACTTCTGTTAAAAAGCATTATTTTTGTTTTTAGATTGTAATGTTACAATGTTAGAATGTAATGTGATTTTAGCCCCTTTTTTGCACATAATGGATAGTATAGCCTACTTTCACTATATTTGTTTTCATTGCTTTTAATATAAACATTGTTTCATTGGACAACATTGGGCAGGCTGTATAAATAAATAAATTAAAAATTAAAAATAATAAATAAATACAGATTTTTTAATATTTTAATCCAAATAGAAAATTTAGAAAATACCGAGATATATACCGTATATCGCATTTCAGCCAACAAATACAGAGATATGATTTTTTGCCTGCTAAAGCATGCTAACATATCCTATTAGAGTCAATACACAAAATAATGATCTTTGAAAATAGCATCATATGACCCCTTTAATGAAAAATAAAATTTAATTGAAATTTAATGATGCAATTTAATCACACAATATTTACCCACCCCCCAATTTTTTTTTTTTTTAAGTAGATGACACAAATGTAACACTTTTAATTGACCAAGTGCACACAGTAATCTCAGTATGGTCAAGCATCATTAGATTAAAGCTGATATATCAATCAGTCTATCAATAGTTAAGCACATGAAATGTTTGAAAACTTTGCAAACTGCCATCAAACCACACTCACCCACTGGTGACAGTATCCATCTTCATGCTCTTGCCCAGGACGTCTCCATCACTCATGTACCCCGCAGTTTCCATGGCGACCCCCTCCAGCTCCTCCACCTTCTCGGAGAGTTCAAGGCCGCAGAAGACTGCATTGTGCGTGCAGGTCTGATCCCTGTGTGTGTGCCGCCAACAGCCACTGCCATGCTGTACGAATGCATTTCCTGATGAGGGGGCATCACCAGCTTGTAGGCGAGGACTGGATGAACCCAGTCGCCATGGTAATGCAGAAGCAGGGCGGGAACTGAGGGCAAGCAAAGCCCTCCCATTGATCTCTGTAGTTACAGTGCTGTCAAAGGTCGTCTCGAGGGTGCTGGCAAATGAGAGTCAGACAGAAAAGACATGAGAAGTTAATGATGACATGAACAACTAGGGTTCGAATGGTGTAAACTACAGGTCTCATGGGTTATTTGCCACTTTGATACAGAAAATACAGCTGAGAATGTAATGCATAAAAGTAAACCTTTTGTTGTATATCAAATAGTTATGTGGACCATTTTTGGAGTTCATCCCATTCTCTTACATTCAATGGAAATGAATTTTCAGATATACAAAAAAATTTGTAACACCACTGACAACCACCAAGTTACAAATTAATTTAAGATGGTATCAAAACACACACCATTGATCAGACTAAAAGCAATAAATGATAGAACATAATTTTTTATGTTATTTATTGCTTTAGTTAGCATTTTGCACACTTGTTAAACCCAGTAGTTAATGCTTAGCAACTATGCTTAAAAAGTAAAAATAGTTGCACATGTCATAGGAGAGGTTTACGAGATGAAACAATATAGTCTAACCATTTCCTATCATTTGATAGACTGTTACAGAAAGTCTTTTATATGCAGTTGGCTTTTTGAAATCTTTTTCATCGCTGAAATGTCAATGGACAAGTTTTATTTTAGTATTATTTACACAGTATTATAGCATTCATTAATATTTTGGATTAGCTTTTATTTTTATAGTTTCAGTTTTCATTTTAAATGTAGTTTAAGTTTCAGTAATTTTGTTATTTTAATTTTTTTTTCTCATTCTGCTTTAATGTACTTTATATTTCAGTTTTAGCAATTTGTCAACTTAAGCTTTTACTGTCTTAAAGCAAGCAAAAAGTAAAAGCATCACTGAGTTTCTGGCAAAATTCTGTATCCTGTCAGGACAGGGTTTCACTGGAATATTAAAACAAGCTTTTTATCCAGTATTAGCAGGCAGTAGGAGGCCCCCAGCCGATTTCACGGCCAGCTTTTGTACCCTGGAAGGCCGAGACACGCATCAAACGGATCACAGCAAAGACAAAAACCCAGCACCCCCCAAATCAGCTCCTAATGCCAATCAAACTGTCTTCCTCAAAGCCATTTAGAGTTTAACAGTTCGCAAACCCCCAGAGATAAAGGGGTTCACACACCCGGGAACAATGGGGTGCTTTCTGAACTGTGCTGTGATCTCTGTGCCCAGTCATAATTAATGTCATGTTGTACTTCAACCCTACTAAACTGAAGTCATTTAGAGTCTGATCATGAAGTAGAAAAAGTGCAGTAAGAAGCAGCTACCACTAGTGGGACTCCTTTGGGTTGATTACAAGCGGCAACCTGGTTCAAAAAAGTGGTTTTGGTATATATAGCTAATTTTGCCCTTCATGACAACTGTGAGGGTTTTTTATAACTTATCCATTTAAATTATATTAAGCATTAAAGTTCTGCATAATTAATGGCGTGGCCACTTGAGTGACAGGTGGATTGTCACTGCTGACACTGCCGTCGAGCTACGTGGGCGTGGTTTCAGCAGCCAGCTCCCGCCTTTTTGCCCATTTTCGATTATCCGGGAGTGACGCGCTGCCAAGATGGCGACGGCTCTTCAGAAAACGCTCTTCAGAAAACTACGGGTGACGTCACGGACACTACGTCCATGTTTTTATACAGTCTATGGTTGATTACCACAAAAAATTATTTCCACTCATCCCTGGCAGAGCTGCCAAGTCAGCGTATTTTATGTGACTTTGGGCTTCTTTTTTTGTAAAGTCGCGTAAAAAAAAATCAGGTCGCGGGTTGTGTTTTTTTGGTCTTATTTAAAATAAATATGGTTGCTTGTTAGGAAAACCTGACAAGCAACTTTGTTTCTTTACATTTATGGTCGCTGTTTTTTCCAATATATTGTTGACACTGTCTGCTCGCAGCTACTAGTCAATCAGTGCAATAGTAAAAGTGCTGTAGCGTAATTCGTCATCGCGCATCTCGCCCCCTCCTCCCCCTCATTGGAGTAAAATTGCGTTTAACGTGCAGATATGTGACGTTGTAATCCAAGCAATGATGGTTAATAGATGTAAATCGACAAATAATGCCACCAACAGAGATGTAGATAGAGAGGAAACATGGGAGAAGGTGAATGGTGCAGGGGAGGAAAGGGACCTAATTAAATTTGTAAAATATTTTTACAATGCATTAATCATTAAATCAATAAATAAACAAGTAGTAATACTAATAGTATTTTATTATAAATTTGTGGCTATATTAAAGCGCCCCCTTGGTGCTCTTGTCTTATTCTCCTTTTTCATCTCCAAAACTATTCTGCTCGCAGGTGATTGGAGGATAGTGTGTGCCCTCCTGCTTTGTTGATGATTTTTGTAAAATAACTTCTGTTTTTGCGCTTCAAACTCTGAGTGGTTTCAGTTTACTATGTTGCAGGAGCATTTATTGATAATAAATAAAATTGATGATAATAAATAATCTAAAAATATTGGGCTTGTTTTTGAAGTTGCGGTTGCTTGGAAGTTAAAATGGAAGTTGCAAGTATGGCCAATTTTTGAATGATTTAAAAGCAGAAATATGAAGCTTGTAATCTTATAAAAACACTTCTGTTTTTACAACTCAAATAATAAAACTTTGAATATGTACATATAAAAACAGTCAGCATGTTAACATTTATAGCCTCCATTCATTTCCACTGTAGTTGCTTCACCGAAATCTTTTTTTTTTAAAGAAGGGACAAATGTATTTATTTTGTGGAAATCAATACTTGTACTGAACCCAGAATATTCCATTAAGATACATTTGACCACTTCCAAACACACAAATAACCAAAAATAAAATGATCATGCGGTTCTTACCTGTGACTGAAATAAGTCGTCCCCCGCAGACTGGACATGGTTTCTTCCAGGTTTTGCCTCAGATCAGCAATGTTTTTCACAGTACGTAGCCTCTTGGTTTCAGAGTCCTCACCTGAGGAAACCAGACACAGCTGCTACCGTAACTCTAAGGCATGTCCGAACACACTTATTCACACACCTAAAATGCTTCAAAAATGCAAAAATCCAAAACCCTGAGAATCCTGGGATAACGTAAATGAAGCAACTCCAAACTCTGTATTAGCATCACAGCTCTAACTCTGCCCCTTTTGCTCTGAAGTTAAATCTCCTAGCTTTCCGTAAAAGAGCTTTTTGTTTTCTTGCACCAATGTTAAGGTACGAAACGTTAGCCAACGGCTGCTTAAAAATAAACACACAGTGTATGCCATAGGTGAGCGGGGATTTGGCCACTCGGATTAATGGCTGTTTACTGATCATGAGGGGTCCACAAGGGGCTCAGGAGGTACAGAGCAGACTCACACACACACACACACACACACACACACTCGCACATGATGTAAAATGTGTAAAAGAACGAGTGCCGTGGTAAAGTACATTCCTGCAGGCTGTAAAAACCACAAACAACCTCTTTCAGAACTGCTCACTGAGGCCAATGCTAAATCTTTGTTCACTAGGCGCTACTTGAGTAAAAACAGACTTGTTTCCTCTCAAACTGCTTAAAATATAGACCGATTTATTTAAAAACAGCATTCAGATTGATACTGGCTTTATTTGGAAGGGATGAAAGTTCATAACACAAGTAGGCTATGCGTTGCATTTTCAACACAAGGAGCGCTAGCAGACATTAGCATAAATGTCTATATTCTGTCTTTCAAGCTAACTGCTGTCATAACATTTCTGCTAAGCATTATCATCGTTTTCGTTTAGTTTAAGCTGAAGTATGAAAATAAACTAAATAAATTAAAGCTTAAAAATTATATCGTTAAAAAAACTAAAGTTAAAACAGAAAATATACAAATAAATCTAATTCAAAAATATGAACAAAAACTATAATAGTATATCAATTATACTTAAATATCACTCTTATTAATAAAGTTAGAGATGAACAGATTTGCTGGAGCTGTAGCCAAGCAGTTAATGTACATGCTCAAAATTGCCAAAAGGGGTGCTTATAGCGCCCATTAGCCAAAACATCATTTTCTACAGTCAGTTTTCTCTTTTAAGCCAACAATGGCAGACTTCAGCTAAGAAAAAATGACTGAAAAGATGGCAAGATAAGACTTTGTTAAGAACAGAATTGCCAGAGATGTGACTTAACGGTTAGCAAACATGCTAATATAAAAGACACAGGTCCATTCCTCCTCTCGCTACTGTCTTTATCAATAAAAGGTGACCAAAAAGCCCCAAATGAATAATGAAGACTTTAGGTGTGCTAAATGTCTCTCAGGTAACTCTTTAAAACAGATATCCAGAGTCATAAAGAGTTATGAGAGTTTAAAACCGATAACAGAGTCATCCAACACACACACACACACACATCTACTTACTTTCATGCTTCTCAAACATATCCAACATGGTTTGAAGGATCTCCTCATTAACACGAGCAATTCCATCCCACACACAAGAGTGTTGACTCAAATGTAGCTGATATATACAGCTAAATGTGTTAACTTCCCCTTCATTCAAAACCCTTGGTTGAGTTTGTTCAGACAGCCATTCAGAAGATGTCGGAGGTCCTCCAGAACTGTCTAAACCCCAGAACCTGTCGTCTGAGGTGTCTTCATAAGAACCATCTCTTGTTCCTCCTGTACTGAGAGGAGATGCCAACTGAGAATGACTTCCTGCTCGGTCCATTGAGAAGACGATTCATTTAGGTCTGTTTCCACTTCCAGTGGTGCAGGTCTTTGTCTTGTTTGCAGACGATGACTTCACAGAGCTACTAATGTCCTGAGCTTTTTTTTTTTTCTGGTGGCAACGTGTCCCTGACTCTCCTACGCTTCTATTAAGATGGATAAATGGTCTGTCTGATACATTCTGAGTCGTTTTCCCAGAGAATGTGCCGATTGATTTGTGAAAGAAGCTCTTGTGATTTCGGTCCTGCCTTTTCCTTTCCTCCATGGATAAGAGAGGGGAAATTAGAATACAGCTCTCATGTTTACACCAGCCCAGGGAACTTCCCCTGTGGAGAAGAGTTTTTCTCTCTACACAAAGTTCTGACAGGCTGAGAATGGACACACACACACACACACACACACACGCACACGTGCACTGGTGGGCCTTGGCAACTCCTTGACATCCATAGCCTTTTACATGCAGATGAGTGCTGTTTTGTTTTCTTGTTCACCCTCAGACTGGCCTGACATTGGCCTCAGAGTGCTCACTTATTCATAAATAATCAGTGTTGTTTTATACAAAAAGTCACAGTAAATGACCTTGTTCAAACTGGGCATTAGAGTTAGGGAGTAACTACCTAAAAGTAGCAACACTTGTCCAGTAGAAAATGTTTAGTACAGTGACATTAAGACTGTTTTGAAACAGGTTTTCCAGTAACAAGCAATATTTCCAACATATAGCGTTGTAACATGGTAAAGCATCGTAATTGCAATTTTTACCTCACATGGTTTCCAGACTGTCTTCTCTTTCAAATGTAGCACTGGGATATCTGATTTATTTTAGTGAACTGTTAAATGATTCACTAAACTAATTTGCTACAAATTTCTAAAATGATTAATTATGAATCACTGAACAGATTTACTATGAAAAAAAGATCCACTATGAAGCACTGAAACGATTCACTTGGAATCGATTTATTTTTGGCCATGAGTAGCAGCCCCTGCGATTAATTTGATGTAATTTTTGTAGCTAAATATTTACATAAACATAGTTAACGAGTTTTCTAGTTTTATTATTTTCAGTTACAGTTTCAACAAAGCTCCCCAAACATTGTTAGTCGCAACTCAAGTTTAATGGTTCTATATGTTTTTTTTTTTTGTAGTGTTGTGAATGAATATTCTCATGTTTACCTGTCAGGTTCTCCAGAGAAGTATGGATGGATTTGCTGCACAGGCCTGTTCGTTCTCTCCTTTCCTCCACTCCTGCCATAAGCCCAGTCTTATCAATTTCTGTTTGAGACCTACTGTACAGAGAGACAGGACAACCTGCAAGTTCAGAGCCAAATATAGTCTGATGGAGTATCTAGGATAATGCATTAAAGTTATCATAAAGGTGTCACCTGTACATGAATGGAGCAACAGTGGCCGTGTTGGGATGGTTGTATTGTTGCTGGAGCTGTGGAAGTTGTACACTGACTGTATTGCTGGCTGTTGAGTGGGTCTGAGCACCAAGAGTGAGACCTTGGCAACTTTTCCCTTCTGAAAATGCTAAGCTAGATGTAGAGCTGTAGTTTCTGCTGTCTTTCTGCCCTTTATGCACAGACAGACCTCCTATCTTGCCATTCCGTAACCGTTCTCCCTCCGGACCACAAGGGGGCGATGCTACAGCCTTATTTGCAGCTGAACACTTTCCTCCCTGGCTTGGTTTAGGAATCCCACTCATGGCTGATTTGGCACTGTCTTTCTTGGCTTTGTTTCCTTTGGGAACAGACTTCTTAGTGTTGGGTGCAACATGTCCATCGGTTTTGGTATCTCTTTTAAGTTGTTCAGGTTCTGTAACAGGGAGCTTGTCTTTCTCTTTAGGCTTTGACTTCTCTTTAACTTTTTCAGTTGCTTTTGCCGAGATTATTTTGGGTGCCAAAGCCCTTCTGAGCGTCAACTGTGCAATGCCCTTAAGCGCTAACTTGGGACTTGAGCTACCAGAACTGCTGGGAGTGACAGGCCTTTGGTTTCCAGGGAGGGCTTCAGGGTGTATGGGGCAAATCTGGCCGCCTTCTGGTTCAACAGCATTGACATCTTCCGTACTGACAACCTTGGAAGTTCTGGAACCCGTTTTGCTGTTGAAGAGCTTGAGCTTTTCCAGCATGGACTTCTGGGCGATCACCTTAGGAGGAACCTCAAGAGAATCTGGGGGTGGTTGTTTAACTGTGACCATGGAGGATGTAGCAGTGTGTTTAGCACTGAGCGACTTGCTTCTCCAGGGTTTAGAGGTAGTAGTTGTGGTGCTGGTGCAGCTGGGTGGAGGAATGGACGAGCTGATTCGTCCATGATCAACCATTATGGGTGATGGTGTGGCTTTCTCTGTAAATTAAAAATTATATATAACATTTTAGAAAGTCATCACAAGCATTTCTGTGCTTCGCAAAAGACGTTAAAAATTTCTCTCTCTGTGAGGCTCCTGAAAGTGTACTTTCTAAATAAATTGTATTTTTATTTAATGACAGAATTGTTAAAATATTATTTTGAAGGTTTGCAAAAATATTTCAAATATTATACATATATTGTATAATTAAAAATTAAAGGTGGGGTAAGCGATTTTTCAAAAACGCTTTAGAAAACTGATTCGGGCCGAATAGCAAAACAAACTTGTAGCCAATCAGCAGTAAGGGGCGTGTCTACTCATGATGTGGAGGATAGAGAGTTCAGTGCAAGGGACGGACATTAGCGAGCCGAGCGACAGAAAGATAGAGATGGCGGATAAAAAACAAAAGAGGAAAACGTCTGCAGAACAAAAGAAGGCTTAAGGCAACAAGGCAAGAAGTAGGACCCGTATAAATATCGGACCAGCTTTCCAGCGCTGGAGAGAACTCAAGGAGCGGAAGGCCTGCGATCGGACGCCGAGGTTGCTTTGTTTCTTCTCAATAGGTGAGTAACACCGTGTCTACAACAGCTAAAGTCTGCCTACACTGGACGCGATCAAACGACCGTTGAAAACCATTTGAAATTTGTGTCAGCACGTCATAAATAGAACCCGGCAGCAGTTTTCTGTCGGGGATTTGTCGTGATGTGCTGCGCCGCATCCAGTGTAGACCATAGATA
>NW_015646352.1:1874837-1882998 GCF_001515625.1 Sinocyclocheilus rhinocerous | reverse complement strand
AAAATATCTTAATTTGTGTTCCGAAGATGAACGGAGGTCTTACGGGTTTGGAACAACCCCGTAAGAGTAATTAATGACAGAATTTTCATTTTTGGGTGAACTATCCCTTTCAGACAGGCCAAAAATTTATAAAATATATATTTTGAATTGCTTTGGGTCACTTTTTGGACATTTAACTGTAACAGGCAATTGGCCAAGTAGGGAGGTCAAACTCTGGCACAGAGAACGTGGGTCAAATCTTTCAAACACTAGCAAGTGCGGTCAAGCTGTTGCACATCGACATTAGCTAGTGTGATACCTGTGGGAGTTTGAAAATATGAGAGCGTACTGGATGAAGTGCTAAGAAAAGGAAGCATGAACTATGAAGAGGAATATTTGAAGTATGTGATGTGATGTATCGAGCCGAGCGACAGAAAGATAGAGATGGCGGATAAAAAACAAAAGAGGAAAATGTCTCCAGAACAAACGAAGGCTTAAGGCAATAAGGCAAGTAGGCCAAAAAAAAAAAATTTTTAGTTGCTTTGGGTCACTTTTTGGACATTTAACTGTAACCGGCAATTGGCCAAGTAGGGAGGTCAAACTCTGGCACAGAGAACGTAGGTCAAATCTTTCAAACACTAGCAAGTGCAGTCAAGCTGTTGCACATCGACATTAGCTAGTGTGATACCTGTGGGAGTTTGAAAATATGAGAGCGTACTGGATGAAGTGCTAAGAAAAGTAAGCATGAACTATGAAGAGGAATATTTGAAGTATGTGATGTGATGTATTAATATTTATTTTCTACAAAAAACCATGCCGTTTAAAAAAAGGAGACTGACTGTGAAGCATTTCTTGATATTTGAGACTGTGAAGAAATTGATTATTTGGTTAAATACAAACATAATTTCCAAGGCACAGTTTTTCATGTGACTAACAATCATTAAAACTACTTTTCAAGCTTACATTACATATTATATTATATAAAATCAGCATGGAAAATTTAGCATGTGATGAAACCAAACCCTCATTCAATATTTCCCTATTTTCATCAGTGGAAAATCAATGTCATTTCCCTGCACTGCTAAAATGGTGGCTTCCCTTGTATGTATTATTTAATTATGAAGTTATTTACCAGCCTGTTGCATGAAAACTCAGTTTAGCAGTGCTTACCTTACAGGCAGTCTGAGCAAAATTCATAACAGTCTCATCTTCCTTGCATGTCTTCCTAACTGCTCAATCAAAGTTTTGTCATGATCACCGACTATTTTCTCTCTCTCTGCTTCTTCTTCTGGTTTTGCCACAAGCACACTAATTAGAGCTGAATCAGTGAGCAGTAAACGCCTCATCATCATCATCACCATACCAGAGCCAGCAGCATGCAGCTGAGAGTCCATACAAACCACACACAGACATGTACATCATGCGTGTGCAAACAGGGAAAATTGCTTCATATGGTTTTATGAATATGGTTTGAATACAGAAATCCACATATTCTGAGTCACTCAACTATGTGACATGTTAGAGGGGTTACCACCCTAAATAACTCAATGCTGAAGTAAACCGAGCCTGCCATAATGAAACAACAGTGGGCCAAAAATGTGTCAACAACACAGCATGCAATTACAGAATCATAAAACTGTGAACATTATGAGCAGTTACCCAACAACCAGATTGAACAAATCGAGGGTGGATGGTTTAGATCACTCATTCTGAGCAAGAAAAATGTTCAAATGAAAATACTGAAAAATGTGTGCATGTTTTTTTCTAAGCATTATAATGTACAGTATGTGGAAAATAATGTGTTTTTTTAACTTTAAACCGCATAAACACATTTCATTACACCAAATACACAAAATAATGTTCTTTTTAGCAGCATCATATGACCCCTTTAAAAAAAGGAGACTGACTGTGAAGCATTTCTTGATATTTGAGACTGTGAAGAAATTGATTATTTGGTTAAATACAAACATAATTTCCAAGGCACAGTTTTTCATGTGACTAACAATCATTAAAACTACTTTTCAAGCTTACATTACATATTATATTATATAAAATCAGCATGGAAAATTTTGCATGTGATGAAACCAAACCCTCATTCAATATTTCCCTAATTTCATCAGTGGAAAATCAATGTAATTTCCCTGCACTGCTAAAATGGTGGCTTCCCTTGTATGTATTATTTCATTATGAAGTTATTTACCAGCCTGTTGCATGAAAACTCAGTTTAGCAGTGCTTACCTTACAGGCAGTCTGAGCAAAATTCATAACAGTCTCATCTTCCTTGCATGTCTTCCTAACTGCTCAATCAAAGTTTTGTCATGATCACCGACTATTTTCTCTCTCTCTGCTTCTTCTTCTGGTTTTGCCACAAGCACACTAATTAGAGCTGAATCAGTGAGCAGTAAACGCCTCATCATCATCATCACCATACCAGAGCCAGCAGCATGCAGCTGAGAGTCCATACAAACCACACACAGACATGTACATCATGCGTGTGCAAACAGGGAAAATTGCTTCATATGGTTTTATGAATATGGTTTGAATACAGAAATCCACATATTCTGAGTCACTCAACTATGTGACATGTTAGAGGGGTTACCACCCTAAATAACTCAATGCTGAAGTAAACCGAGCCTGCCATAATGAAACAACAGTGGGCCAAAAATGTGTCAACAACACAGCATGCAATTACAGAATCATAAAACTGTGAACGTTATGAGCAGTTACCCAACACCCAGATTGAACAAATCGAGGGTGGATGGTTTAGATCACTCATTCTGAGCAAGAAAAATGTTCAAATGAAAATACTGAAAAATGTGTGCATGTTTTTTTCTAAGCATTTACATATTTAAAAATTCCAGTTTTATTTTCTAAAAAATTAAATATAGGTTTTAAGTAATATATTTACATTTTAAAAATACCAGTTTTATTTCCTGAAACAAATAGTAATTATTTAAAAATAATATATTTAATTATAAATATAAATGTTATTTTCTGAGAGGGCGTGTTTGTTTTGGTGATTTTTAAATGTCAACATTGGCTACCAGAAATCGCTTACCCCACCTTTAATTGGTAAATTGTAAATAGTAAAAAAAAATTGTGTAAATTGTTTAATGTTTAAGACAGGCCAAAAAAAAAAAATTTTTAGTTGCTTTGGGTCACTTTTTGGACATTTAACTGTAACAGGCAATTGGCCAAGTAGGGAGGTCAAACTCTGGCACAGAGAACGTGGGTCAAATCTTTCAAACACTAGCAAGTGCGGTCAAGCTGTTGCACATCACAACCAGATTGAACAAATCGAGGGTGGATGGTTTAGATCACTCATTCTGAGCAAGAAAAATGTTCAAATGAAAATACTGAAAAATGTGTGCATGTTTTTTTCTAAGCATTTACATATTTAAAAATTCCAGTTTTATTTTCTAAAAAATTAAATATAGGTTTTAAGTAATATATTTACATTTTAAAAATACCAGTTTTATTTCCTGAAACAAATAGTAATTATTTAAAAATAATATATTTAATTATAAATATAAATGTTATTTTCTGAGATTTTTTTTTACCAAGTTGAGCAAGGTAAATTCTGATAAATCTCTACAATTTTCCACATGTAAGCCTTCTAAATCCATGGGTGTCGTGGCGTAGTGGTTAAAGATCTGGGTGAAAGGTTATAGGTTTGAATCCCTCAATGAGCAATTAATTGGGCTGTTGAGCAAGATGATTTTTCTTGTAATAAATATACACACTTAATAACAGCTTTTGCCAAACAACTGCTCACATGCTCTTACATAAACCACATGGATCATTTCAGATTGTGTAAATGAATGTGATTAACTCACCTCTTACATGAGCGCAGGCAGAGATTGACGGCTTTAATCGGTCACATTGGTCGAAGCTTTGGCTGCGTTTACTCTCTCCGCCTGGCCTCACCGAGGGACTCAGAAGCCTGACAGAGTTCAGTCAGAACAAACTCATCCTTTCTCTTTAAACAATAACTATTTATGCTGCTAAAACACAAGACTGGAGTGCCAATTATATAAATAAACCTCAGTGACCTGAGTCCACATCTGATCATATGAACGAGAACAAAATGACTATTGAAGGGATTCACATGCTTTTTGGACCTGATGACACAAGATTGGATTGTGTGGAATCACAAGATCACCAGTAGATGGTGCTGTGGTGTAATAATATAATGGGAGGACAAGGAGAGGTAAATAAGATATAGTGTGATACAGAAACATGGAAAGCACACCTAGAGTTCTTTTTCTGAGCAACTGAGAGTCTGACAGCTTTTTTCTGGTTGGAGACTTTCGATGGATGACTTCAAGATCAAGAGAAAAACAAAAGAGAAAGAAAAAGGGATGGACAGAAAAGAAGTGTTAAGTGTTAAGAAGAAATAACCAGTGTTGTTACTGTTAACTAAAACTATTTTTTTTTAAATGGTTAATTAAAATAAAGCTGATAATTTATCAAATAAAACATAAATATTGGATTAAAAACCTAAAAAACTGTTGCCCTGGCAATTAACTGACAATAAATATATTTAAGTGGAAATATTAAAACGACTAAAACTGAAACTGAAATAAAAATAAAGCAAAATAAAAATATAAAAAAATTTAAATGACAAAAGCACAAATAAAATTATAAAAATTTAAATCAAAATTGAAAATACAAAAATAAAAGCTAATTCAAAATATTAATAAATATTAGAATAGCTTATACAAAATAATACTAAAATAACACTGGAAATAACAGAACTGGTAAGTTAGAAATGGAAATGAAACGTTACTTGTTAGAAATGTTGAGAGCGTAAAAAGTAAAAAAAAAAGCTATAAAGAGTAGTTTAAAAGAGTCTTAAGGTATACCAAATTGAATGCAATATTTACCCAATTTATGCAAAAAAAAGTCTTAAAATCAGAATTTTAATGATTTCAAAATGTAATATGTTGGCCTCTTTAAGTACTATGGTCACACCAAGTCAAATGCAACAAGAAGAACATTTTCTCATGACGTATTCAAAACAAAAAAAAACAAAATAATAAATTTTTCTCCATCCTAATTATTTTAAGTTTAAAAGTTGATTATTGATGTGTCAATCCAGCTGCTATGGAGTCTATGTCTATGAAGAAGCTATCCAGAATATGAGCTGGAGAATAATACCTGGACTGCAGGTCTGTCTGTGGTTTCTGTGCACATGGGGAGGAGGTGTAGTGTTGGTGGATGGGAGAAGCACATGAAGAGCTACAGGGAGGAGTGTGAGGAGGCAGGCCAGGACTGTCACATCGGTGGGTCTGGTTGTTCTGGAGCAACTGAACATTGTTGGAGGCCCAATCCAGCTGCTATGGAGTCTATGTCTATGAAGAAGCTATCCAGAATATGAGCTGGAGAATAATACCTGGACTGCAGGTCTGTCTGTGGTTTCTGTGCACATGGGGAGGAGGTGTAGTGTTGGTGGATGGGAGAAGCACATGAAGAGCTACAGGGAGGAGTGTGAGGAGGCAGGCCAGGACTGGCACATCGGTGGGTCTGGTTGTTCTGGAGCAACTGAACATTGTTGGAGGCTTGTTTCAAAGTCTGCTGCTGCTGCTGCCGGAAGCGTGACAGAGTGAAGAACAAGCCTAAAATAGCCTTCAGATTGCCATTACGGATCTCTGTGGTTTGGAAGAAAAAGAAAAGAATCTTCCTGACATCTTGTTTCAAATATTAATGGCCACTGGTTTAGTTCAGAGTCCACTGACCTTCGGCACAAAGTCCCTTTATGTTCACCCCTTTAGCAGCCAGGAAGCCCAGACAGGCATCAATGTTCTCAATCTGTTTAAGAGAAAAGCATGGACATACATCAAGAGCTTGCTGTCTGAAATCAAGCCTAATAGCCCATTTTTAAATTGCTCCTCGGAAAATGTGACCCCAGCCACGGCTGGTTTGCACACTACACTCAGGTATACAGGGAATATAACCCAACAGATGGCGCTCAATAGGGTAGATTTGTGGTTTACAACCCTGTGGGTCCGTCCTGCGGTGTTCCTGTGACATTACAATGTATATCCTGAGCACTGGCGAGACGCCAGACTATAGCACGCTGGTTAACACCAGGGTTTTAAGGTCAACAAGACCTGCGCCATTGTCCTCACTGAGGTTGTTTCTTAAAGGGACAGTTCACCCAAAAATGAAAACACTGTCATCATTTACTAATCCTCATTTTAAGTCATGTATATTTTTGACATAAATGGAAGATTTTCAGCGAACAGGAACTTAAACCTGTAAAGCCTATTTTTTGTTGAGTATCATATTAGACACAAGCTTTTATGACTCATAAGTATGATGTAGGACAATATATGGAGCTCATACTAGAGAATGAGAAAAAACACCTATAATTTATTCAGGGACCCAAACTGAGCAAAAATATGCGAATTGGTGCAGATGTCGTTATTTAAACTGCCAAAAAGTAAGATGAAGTCGTTTAGTTCTTGCATAAAATGCACATAAATATCAATCGTCACTCTATATCCCAATAATGTTTTAGATGGTTTTTAAATGCTTAGCTTTATGCATTGTTTTATGAATGGGGACATTATTAGAATTATACTAAAAGGCCTTTTAGTTGCTAAAAAAGTATAAATTGTCAATACGACGACAGAAAGAATGTAGTAGATTGTGTACAACAAGCTTTCCAGCAAAGTTTTGATCATGTTGATGATTTAGAAATTACATGATTATATGATACAGTAGGATATATAAGGATTAAACTTCAGTGCACTCCTCAAACGAAACCATATTGAGCACATGCCGTATGAAATATATTTATGGTGCTTTTTCTGTCTGTTTTGGAGTTTGACAGTCTGTGGTTTGTTTCTTTTCCCAACATGCAGGACAGAAATTGCAATAAACCAATTTTGAGTCTTACCATTTGAGAGCGACTCTCTGGGAATCCGTTGATATCGGTAATCTTCTCATTTGCTGAATGGAAAGATGAAAAAAACAGAATGGCACTGAATTAAAGTAACACCATTTTATTACTGTTTGTTGGTTTTATGAAAACATCATCGACTGGCTTTTGTATGTACAACAGGAATCCTCCTCTGGCAAATGTTTATTTTATTTCGGCTTAATAAAATGTTCACAGCCCAGTTTGTAGCCTCATAAACCATCTACAAATCGCCCCTTTTCAGAAACAGATCTCATAAAACAGCTTCAAAACACATTCAGAATAATAAAGGTGGGGAGTTTTCTTGATAGTCATGTGTGTTCATTTCTTTCCCAGTCCTCCTCCTCAACCTCCTCATTATGGTTAGAATTACCGGTATGGTGGAGCAAAATTGTATGTTTGATGTATTATTTTTTTTTCTTAAGGAAGAAGGGGGATTTGTTGAATTATGGAAAATCATTTTTTTTTAATCTTTAATCTTACCTACAACCTGAATGATTTCTGCCAACAAAACGCCATCGGCGACATCCCGTTGGAGGTCTTTAATCAGGCGTGTGTGTCCGGACTTGGCTAGATAGTGGTTGGCCCAATCTGTATAAATCTATTAATTCAAAGAAAAATAGAAAGAGACTGAATGAGGAAAAGGCACTTAACATCTAACTCTGGGTTACAATTTTACATGGATGAAAGACAAATGCCACACTGTGGTCCATAAGCTACCATTTAAATATTAGAGTGTGGACAGGGAAATTTTCAGGAAAATTAATATAACAGGTTGTCAAAGAAGTCTGGAATACCAGACTGTACAAATTATTTTTAAAATGGTTATAGCTGAAAAATATAATTTAATACTTCATAATACATGGTATATACAATAGTGTCCAATTAATCCAAATATTTTTTGGATTAAAAATATATTTTAAAAAAATCAGCAAATAATAATAATAAGAAGAATAAGAATAAATATTTTAAATAGTTTTTACTAGTGCTGTCAAATGATTAATCGCGATTAATCGCATACAAAATAAAAGTTTATGTTTACATAATTTATGTGTGTGTACTGTGTATATTTATTATGTAAATACACACATATACAGTATATAGTTTGAAAATATTTACATGTATTTACATGTATATATTTCTATTCATATAATTTATATTATATATAAATATATTTAATATATAAATTTTTTTTTATTTAAATATATACATGTGTGTGTATTTATATATACATAATAAATATACACAGTGCACACA
>NW_015646352.1:1865780-1873254 GCF_001515625.1 Sinocyclocheilus rhinocerous | reverse complement strand
GTGCGGATCTCTGGTTTGGCAGAAAAAGAAAAGAATCTTGCTGACATATTGTTTCAAATATTAATGAGCACTGGCTTAGTTAAGAGTCGGCTCACCTTCAGCGCAAAGTCCCTTTATATTTACACCTTTAGCAGCAAGGAAGCCCAGACAGGCATCAATGTTCTCAATCTGTTTAAGAGAAAAGCATGGACATACATCAAGAGCTTGCTGTCTGAAATCAAGCCTAATAGCCCATTTTTAAATTGCTCCTCGGAAAATGTGACCCCAGCCACGGCTGGTTTGCACACTACACTCAGGTATACAGGGAATATAACCCAACAGATGGCGCTCAATAGGGTAGATTTGTGGTTTACAACCCTGTGGGTCCGTCCTGCGGTGTTCCTGTGACATTACAATGTATATCCTGAGCACTGGCGAGACGCCAGACTATAGCACGCTGGTTAACACCAGGGTTTTAAGGTTAACAAGACCTGCGCCATTGTCCTCACTGAGGTTGTTTCTTAAAGGGACAGTTCACCCAAAAATGGAAACACTGTCATCATTTACTAATCCTCATTTTAGGTCATGTATATTTTTGACATAAATGGAAGATTTTCAGCGAACAGGAACTTAAACCTGTAAAGCCTATTTTTTGTTGAGTATCATATTTGACACAAGCTTTTATGACTCATAAGTATGATGTAGGACAATATATGGAGCTCATACTAGAGAATGAGAAAAAACACCTATAATTTATTCAGGGACCCAAACTGAGCAAAAATATGCGAATTGGTGCAGATGTCGTTATTTAAACTGCCAAAAAGTAAGATGAAGTCGTTTAGTTCTTGCATAAAATGCACATAAATATCAATCGTCACTCTATATCCCAATAATGTTTTAGATGGTTTTTAAATGCTTAGCTTTATGCATTGTTTTATGAATGGGGACATTATTAGAATTATACTAAAAGGCCTTTTAGTTGCTAAAAAAGTATAAATTGTCAATACGACGACAGAAAGAATGTAGTAGATTGTGTACAACAAGCTTTCCAGCAAAGTTTTGATCATGTTGATGATTTAGAAATTACATGATTATATGATACAGTAGGATATATAAGGATTAAACTTCAGTGCACTCCTCAAACGAAACCATATTGAGCACATGCCGTATGAAATATATTTATGGTGCTTTTTCTGTCTGTTTTGGAGTTTGACAGTCTGTGGTTTGTTTCTTTTCCCAACATGCAGGACAGAAATTGCAATAAACCAATTTTGAGTCTTACCATTTGAGAGCGACTCTCTGGGAATCCGTTGATATCGGTAATCTTCTCATTTGCTGAATGGAAAGATGAAAAAAACAGAATGGCACTGAATTAAAGTAACACAATTTTATTACTGTTTGTTGGTTTTATGAAAACATCATCGACTGGCTTTTGTATGTACAACAGGAATCCTCCTCTGGCAAATGTTTATTTTATTTCGGCTTAATAAAATGTTCACAGCCCAGTTTGTAGCCTCATAAACCATCTACAAATCGCCCCTTTTCAGAAACAGATCTCATAAAACAGCTTCAAAACACATTCAGAATAATAAAGGTGGGGAGTTTTCTTGATAGTCATGTGTGTTCATTTCTTTCCCAGTCCTCCTCCTCAACCTCCTCATTATGGTTAGAATTACCGGTATGGTGGAGCAAAATTGTATGTTTGATGTATTATTTTTTTTTCTTAAGGAAGAAGGGGGATTTGTTGAATTATGGAAAATCATTTTTTTAAAATCTTTAATCTTACCTACAACCTGAATGATTTCTGCCAACAAAACGCCATCGGCGACATCCCGTTGGAGGTCTTTAATCAGGCGTGTGTGTCCGGACTTGGCTAGATAGTGGTTGGCCCAATCTGTATAAATCTATTAATTCAAAGAAAAATAGAAAGAGACTGAATGAGGAAAAGGCACTTAACATCTAACTCTGGGTTACAATTTTACATGGATGAAAGACAAATGCCACACTGTGGTCCATAAGCTACCATTTAAATATTGGAGTGAAAACAGGGAAATTTCCAGGAAAATTAATATAAGAAGGTTGTCAAAAAGGTTTTCCAGACTGTACAAATGATTTTTTTAAATGGTTAAAGAGCAAAATGTAAGGTAATACTTCATAATGTACAGTATATAGTATGTACTGCCTAATATTTAAAAAAAGTTTTTTTTTTTTACAAATGTACACAAATTATAAATGATAAAATATCATAATTGTTGTTGTTTTTAAATGAATAAACATTTTTAAAAATATTTAAATATATGAATGTGGATTTTCATTTAAATATTCATATTTATATTTAAATGGGAAAATGGCAGTCTGATTTGTATTCAAATTAATTAATTTTTTATTAAATTAATTATTAAACTGAAAATCTGATTATTATAACTGCTGTTGTTATTTTAATAAATATTTTAAAAGTATATTTTACAAATATTTTTTAAATTATAAATAGAAAGTAATGGCAGTCTGATCAAACAATGAGACAGGACAAAGATGACAAAAATTATGGTTGATATTGCTTTTGGATCATTCACTGTCAAAAATGGTAGATCAAGTTAAGCATATTGCATTTTGTGACAATATCCCATGCAGTTAGTTCTGGTTGTAATAAAGAATGAATTGGGTATTTTTATGCATACAAAACACTGTGCATGGTAAACGTACTACAAAAGTAACATTACTACATGTACTATGGTACTATGCCATTCCAAACATACCTGATGACTGTTTCTCCATAACTGTCATGCAACCACACAAAGTGAGCATTGGGAGGCAGCACAGTCTCAACAGGACCATAGTCTCTGACTACCACTAGTACAGAGGTCAGAAATAAAGGGCTGTGGGTGTTTTGTTGCTGGTCTAGTTATGTCTAAATGGGCCTAAATTGGACATACAGTACATATAAATAAGAACTGGTGTGACTGCACATGATGCATATCAGTCAAACATGGGCCATTTAAAACTGGAGCCACTGCTGATTTTAATACAGAGACTCCTTGTGAGTTCTGCAGGGGGCTGTTTGCATTTCTGCCCACAGAGCCTGGAGAATCACTCCACCCATTCGCTGTGAACAAAACCTCTAGGCTGCGGTGGACAACATGTGGGAATAATAATGTTGAATAATAAAAACATAGGGGAAGAGCTATGCGTAACCAGGTTTAATGTTAACATGAACAAGCATTACGTGGTTAATGTAACAACATTAGAACAAATATAGCACATTTAACACACCTGACCACATTAGTGTTTATATCTATCATGTTCTGTTTGGGGTCTAAAAGGCCTCACAGTCATATTTATAACTTGAAAAGCATATTGATCAAGTATCAGGTTGATACTTTATCTATCATAATACTAAAGTATCAGGTTAATACTTCATCTGTTCTTATAAGAACTGTTCAGAAAATAACAAACAAATCAATCATAGCAAAAAAATAAATAACCACCTGGTAGTGTTTTGTGTCAACAGTTACATATTTTACTATTATTTATAAACTATTATAGTATTTATTCATATTTTGACATAACACTTATTTTTAGTAATTCGTTTTTAATATATTTGTTTGTAATTTTGTTATGTGCTTTTGTCATTTTTATTATTTTTAAATGATTCTATATAACTTTATTTCTATTTTAACTCACTTATTTTTTTAATTAAATTTTTCTTTTTCTTTTTTTCTTTTTTTAAAAAAAGTTTTTCATCTAATACTTACATTTTATTTTAGCTTCATTTCAAGTACTGAAACCAGTTTTTAATAGTTTTAGTTAAAAGTATCAGTACTGATAAAAACAAGATACTTCCCCCAAAAAAAGTACCATGGTATTACCATGGTTTTGTTACACATTTACATTTGGCATTCAGTTGAAGTATCACAGACTTGGAGTACCATGTAAATACAAAATTTCAGTATGATTACAGTAATTATATAGTACTTAAATCAAAGTACTATGGTAAATTCACACCAAATCAGTAAACCAAACTATGGTACCACCAAAGCACTTTTTGTAAAACAGAGCAAACCTGCCACACTCCATTTAAGTTTCAAGATCAGTTCAATAAAAACAAGCAATTGAATTTGTGCAGGACAATTTTGAGAGCAAAAACTGGTCCCTAAACTTATGTAATAGACTTTCCATTCCTTGTCTTTTTTGGTAATTTCCATAATTTCCAAAAACAAAAAGCAGATATTTAACAAACTAGTAACTGCAATCGTCACGTTGTTTTACAAGGCAGTCAACCGTGTCTGAAACGGCAACCTAATCCTTACACCAGCACTGTCCCAAAACACATTCAGTACCATTTTCTTTAAAGTGAAGCATTTTCCAGCTTCCTGGCCAGAACAAAGAGAGACAGAGGTGCAGTGTAAGGGCATAGTAGTATATTAGTAGCGGTGTTTGATGAAGGGTGCCTACTCTATTGGCCTCTGGGATTGGTGTGTGTGGCGTCCATATGGCCAAATGCCCACCTGCAGCGCGGCTCACCGCTACTAATGGAGCACTGTAGTAAAACCTCCATGACTGTGTCTATGTGTGCGTGTGCGTGTGCGCTGTAATTACAGGCCAACCGGCTGAGCTTTTCCCTGCCACATGAAGAACTTGGCTCTTCGCTGCCTTCAAGGCTCTACTGACCGTATGAAGCTATATAAACACATGTGTACACAGACATGAACTTGCACACCGCTGCCGCGGACCAAAGGAAGAACATTGCATTTTTACTGACGATTTGCTCTGACCAGGTCAGCAGGATCTATTCTTATAAAGCATAATATTTTGAACACGTAAATATATAAACACATGAGCTTTCAGCGGGGAGCTTTACAAACAGTAGTCACAATGGTGGTAATGTGGCCAAAGCGAAACGGTTTCTAAAACATGAATACAACTGACACATATATTGTGGCATAGTGGTATTCATATAGTTGTTGCAGGTCAAGTCATGGTGGAATATGGGCACAATGCATAAACAAGCTTTAATCAACAAAGTTTGAATTTCAACATGACAAACTACAAAAATATTCAGTCGTTTTTTTTCTGTTACATTGTGAGATATAAATTCACAATTACGAGAAACAAAAAAGTAATTGTGAGATATCAAGTCATGCTGTGAGACAAAGTCACAGTTTTGACAAAAAGTCTTTACACTAAGAGAAATAAGTCATGTTGTGATCTTTATTGCTGCAATTGTGAGATATAAAGTTGCAATTATGAGGAAAAAAAGCCATTGTTTTGAGATACAGTCAATTATGAGAAACAAAGTCATAATTGTGAAATATAAAGTCGCAAGTATGAGAAACAAAGTTGCAATTGGGAGATAAAATGTCAGGATTATGAGAATTTTAAGAGAAAGTCGCAATTACATAAAACAAAATCAAATAGCATGATAAAGTCACAAGTATCAGAAACAAAGTCGCACTTGTAAGATATTGTCACATTGCAAAATATAAAGTAGCAATTATGAGAAACAAAGTCACATTGCAAGATATAAAGGGGCTTTGTTTCTCAGGTACATTTCCGAGATATGAAGTTACAATTACGAGAAACAAAGTCATGTTGCAAGATATAAAGTTGCAAGTATAAGAAACAAAGTCACATTGCCTGGTTTCACAGACAGGGCTTAGACTAATCCAGGATTAGGCCATAGTTCAATTAGGACATTTAAGTCATTTTTATAAACATGCCTTAGAAAAAAACATTACTGGTGTGCCTCTTATGACAAAACAATGGCACTGACATATTTTAAGACCAATCAGTGCACGTTTCTTTCAGTTGAAACAGCTCAGACTTACATTTTAGTCTGGGACTAGGTTTAAGCCTTGTCTGTGGAACCGGGGGATAAAGTTGCAAGTACAAGGAAAAGTCGAAATTGTGAGATATAAAGTCGCAGTTATGAGAAACAAAGGCGTAATTGTGAGATATAGCCACATTGCGAGATATAAAGCTGCAATTATGAGAAACAAGGTTGCAATTCTGAGATATAAAGTCATTCTGACATTTAAAAAAAAATGCAATTATGAGGAAAAAAAACTGTAGTAGATATTATTTTTGATGTGGTCAATCTATGGTACCATGAAGATAAAAATAAGCAAAAATGAGCAATCTTAATTAATTACTATTTTTTATTATTATTATACTTAGTATAAACTAAGAATTCCACTGTTTGTGTGGAATTAAACTATCAAAGGAAGATCATCTAATAGAACAAGAATCAATGCAACCACAAAGCCACATACAAATTAAGCATCAACGTTCCAACCTGAGGGTCTTTAGATGTTTCTTTGGTGGTCTGGTACTTTTTCTGTAAAGTCGCACTGCCTTGACTTTGCTGCCTGTAGATGGGAGACTTCAGTGGTATGAGGGTGGGCTGCACAGGCTTCAGAGGTCCATTCTGGTGGGTCGCTACCCTGGCTGGAATGGGTAGAGCAGTGCCATGCACAGGTTTGGGCAATCCCGACTTCATCTTGGAGGCAACTAGAATAGCAGGCATCTTCTTATCCTTTTACATCCAACCACGCAGACGCTGGCACTAAGTTGTCTGGTTGCAACCAAAGGCTTGGAGCAACCGCACACGCTGACTTAACAGCTGGAGCAATGCGGTGGGAAGTGTGTCCACAAACTCACATTCATACAGCACTGGGAAGCTCGACGGCACACAGAGGTCTTGCTAAACCTTCTAATAATATGATTTTCCCATGACAATCGGCCAAATCCTTCCCCGTCATCAGCATCTTCAGTGTTTTTCTTGTCCAATGAAGCTCTTACTCCATGTACAACTTGAGATCTGGACTCCGCCCGCCACCTGCTCCTAGTTCCACAGCAGCGAGGAGTCACCCAATATAGCCCAGCGCAGCCGCTGCTGAGAAGCGAACACACTCTGGCAGGCAGAAATCACAGATAAGTAGGAAGGCAGGATGCAATTTGTTGTCAGAGCAATGGAAACCTACAGTTTGTATACGGAAGTGTATAACCAGCCTCCAGATGCAGTGGCAGCAAGGCATGACTCTCAAGCTTGAGAAGGATTAACAAGCCATTAGCAAGACAGCAGATGTGTCAACGTTAACACCACTGGGTGACAGCCTAATCAGACATAATATCACCCTTCTTGCCAATGCACTAGAGTAATGGACAATTAGCAAGCAAAGAAGAAAAGTCTTGCATTAGTTCACAGGTAAAATGTTTTTATGTCACAGACCCCAACATTTAATGATTAAAAATGTAATGGCAGCTCTGTATTTTAATTAAATATAAAAAATAAAATAATTATGATTAGTGACATAATTTCCAAAGCAGAATACAATTCAATTGAATGGAGAAAAAAAATATATAATTATATATATGTAAAAAGAGATATTTTTATAATTATATATTTATAAATATTTTTTTTTTCAAATCTTTAAATAAAAATGAAAAAAAGTTTAAAAATATAAATAACTACAATAACTAATTACAAAATACACAC
>NW_015646352.1:1859980-1865710 GCF_001515625.1 Sinocyclocheilus rhinocerous | reverse complement strand
TATTTTTAAAATGTATGTTATATAATAAATCACAAATATATAAATAAAATATGTAATTGTATATATTAAAATTCTATATATATATATTATTATTATTTTATCCTGAACATATAATTTTATCCTGAACATATAATTTTATCCTGAACATTTTGTGACCCCAGTTTTAAATCCCCTCTCATTCTAATTTTGTTCTAAGGAAAGCCAAATTGTTGCTATTTAACAATCTGGCTGTACAATCATAACTAACTACAAATGGAATTAATTGAAGCAAAATGTTAAGATGAATTGTTTGTTCTTGTTGTCATCTCTACAAAGCAATTCACCCACTGCCAAAAAACATCTATTAAGCATTATTAAATCAGTAAAAGACCAAAACTGCCTCAAAGTCTAAGTATTTTACTTGCAGCTAAACTGATGTATGCGGTTTTACCATTATTGAAATGTTAAATCTCATTCGCCCTGTTTTTCGGAAGTCGCTGAATTCCCATGCCCGGACGCGTTTCTAACAGCATGCTGAGAGAGGGAGAGTTTGGTTATTCACGCAGCCCAAGCCGAGGCTTTGGGAGGATGAAATTCTGTTGGAGCAGCAGTTTTGAGTATCTGCAGACTGAACCCAATAATCCCTGCTGGGATGAGTGAAACTCACTGCCTCTCTGCAGCCTGGCACTGATGCACTGTTTCCTCTGAGAACCAATCCACTGACTCCAAAACTATGTTGAATGTGCAAAAATGGAGATGATGGCAGTCCAGCACGGACCTGATATATTAACTACTGCCGATAAGATACCTCTTACCCAATGTTTTCTTATAAACAGAGGAATAAAAAATGGGTGATATCTCAAGTCCCCCTCAACAAGGTGCAAACGTTTGTGATTTCTGCGCCACTAATGTCACCAAACACTGCCATTGTCTTCAATTGGTTGTACAGATAGTGTTGGCCTGTTGGACTATTTCAGATCATTAAAAACAGTACTGGGAATCAAGCAGAGGATGTTGTAATAAACCCACCACAGGAATGGTGGGTGGTAGGTGCAGGTTGCTAGGTTGAGGTTTCAGTAAACACACATGTGCAACCACAACACACAGCATGGGATCAATTTTACCAGCCCATGTTGTTAAACTGGATTTAATCATTGAAACCACAAGAATACTCCTTGAAGGCATACTGCTTTTGGACGCCAACATCCACAGCAGAAGATGTCCAAAAGTACACGCCCAATCTGTTTCACTGTACATTTCACTTTTAAAGATGGTCCTTAATGCTCTTTAGATATGGAAAATGACCAGTTTTCCCATTTATATAATAATTATAGATCTGGGCCAGTAACTGAAAGGTTGCAAGTTCAAATCCCCATTTTAAACTCCACTTGTAGAATGAATGAATGAATGAGAACGTAAACTGAATTGACCAAACAAATGAAATTAAAATAAATGTCCATTACTTCAAGAGATAGGTATCTGCACGAACAGTACTTTTACATGAGGGCGAAAGATCCCAGTGCAAATTTCACTCATTTTCAAATTGGAAACATGAATTCGCTATGCTGACCAACAGAAAACTGTTTGGTTTGAAAGTGACTTCTGTGTGAGCTGTGCTTTATTTATCACTCCGCTATTGACAAAATAAGATGGAACCTTTTCTGTCCCCAAAATTTTGCTGAAATTTCACAAATGTGACTGCATCTTTAGAAAAAATGTCCAAAATGAAGTATCATAAACAAAACATTCTGGACAGCTACGATAGATTAAAAAAATGGCCTCTGTAAGCAGCTCACTAGGTTGTGGAACAGCAAATGATATTTTCTCTCCAAGACCAGAGAAAGTCAATGCACACCACAGGGGTCATCTGAAGCAAACTCTCCCGTTCATTAACAACTCTTTCACCAAACAGAGCCCAAGAGGATCAGCTTATTCAATATGGCCACTTGTTGTGAGTGGACATCTGCCCACTTTACTCTCAATATGCTGCTGCAGACAGAGAGTACCAGCTTACTTAAGTCACAGTTACCTTAAATTAAAAAGACAGGCCAACAACATGCTGGTCTTGTGATGGACAATGACAATGAATCTGCTGCACCTATTGTGTTTAGTAATACTATGTCACCAGCATTGCCATGTCCACTAATAAACAATTTTGGACTTTTAACTTTAAAGAAGTCAGTTATCACCATGCTAGCAGCATGAACCAGAGGGCATCAATGGAACATACCAGAAAAAAGTGTGTGCAGGATGTGAAACAGACACTCCACTTCAGCAAAGCTCTGCAGTCACAGGAGATTGACACCTCGGACTATCAACTGACTGAAACACAATCATGTTCAAATCTAAAACCAAGCACTTTGAGGTACGTGTTCATGCACACACTCTCATTCCTGATAGCTATACAGATAAAAAAAAAAACGGCCAAATGTCAGCTGCACATGGACAGTGGCAAGCTTCTTCTGAACAGGATGCAGACCCACAGATAGCAGTTCACTATCAGCACAACGCCTGACTGAAGCCAAAAGAAAAGCTCTGTACTGCTTTTTTAAACCTACTAAGAGATGTGAAATCTGGAAAAAAACACTGCAATGAAAATTATAATAGCCCATTTTATATATATATATATATATATATATATATATATTTACACATTTTGACATACTTGCCAATTTGTAGGGGACCAAAGAGTAATAATAATTTAGCAAATGCATACAATTGTTATGAACTCACAAAACAATTATGCACCATAATAATATGATATTTTAGAAATTCATAAAATGTACATACATTACCGTTCAAAAGTTTGGGTAACAACTTTTTTTTTTAAAGAAATTAATACTGTACCTTTATTCAGCAAGGGCACATTAAATTGATCAAAAGTAACAGTAAAGACATTTACATTGTTATATTTCAAAGAAACACAGTTGTTTTGAATTTTCTATTCATAAGAGTATGCTGGAAAAAGTATCACCGTTTCCTTAAAAATATTAAGCATATTAGCACTGGTAATAGTAAAAAGTGTTACTTCAGCAGCCATCACAGGAATAAATTACATTTAAAATATATTAAAACATAAAAGAGTTATTTTAAATTGTAATATCTTATAATATTACTGTTTTACTGTACTTTTGAAGAAACACAGCCTTGGTGAGCACAAGATAATAGACTTCTTTCAAAAACATTACAAAAATATTAAAGGGGCCATATGATGCTGCTAAAAAGAACATTATTTTGTGTATTTGGTGTAATGAAATGTGTTTATGCGGTTTAAGGTTAAAAAAACACATTGTTTTCCATATAATGTACATTATTGTTTCTCCTCTATGCCCCGCCTTTCTGAAACACGTCGATTTTTACAAAGCTCATCGTTCTGAAAAAGCGAGGTGTGCTGTGATTGGCCAGCTATCCAGTGCGTTATGATTGGCCGAATACCTCAAGCGTGTGACGGAAATGTTACGCCCCTCACCATATTGTGATGACGTCTCCCAGCAGGACGAGACAAAACCAATAAAACCCATTACAATTTAGACATTTGTTGCATCCAGTGGGAGCTTTTAACACTCCAAAGAGAAAGGAAAAATTGAAATCGCATCATATGACCCCTTTAACAACTCCAAACTTTTGAACAGTAATGTACCTGAAAGTGTTCCTTAGATTTTATTCCTTGGAAAAATGTTATTCTCTGGGAAGAAAATAAATTAATTAATTAATTTAATTAAATAATAAATAACAAAAAAATAATATAGATATTTTAAAGATAGCTGGCACCTCTCCGTTGTTGTCAGCCATGTTAAATTTCTGAATAAAAAAAAAAGACGAACGTCATTCAGAATTATGAGTAAGCATCAAAGGCTATCACACCTTTCCCATCCCAAAACTAAGTAAATAAAAACAAAATCAACCTTAATGATGAACTTTAAAGACCTGCCCAATGTAGTGATCACTAACAAAATAGGATTAAATGGAGTTTGACCTAGTAAACTCTGTATCGTGATACGTATCGTATCGTGACTTTGCTGGTGATACACAGCCCTAGTAAACTCAGGGTCATGAAGGTCTATTCCATCCCATGCATTTCCGTTCACAAGCTCAGTGAGAGGCAGCAGAAGGAGTCTTGGCACTGCAGTTTATGCCACTTTTCCAAGCCAATGAGTAGATTACAGTTTGCATGCCCAGTCAGCAAACAATCTTGTTACTGGCTTAGATGCTGGGCTCAGGGTCAGATCACACCTTCTGAGGGATCACAGCTAAACACTCTGCATGACATTCGAGTCAAATGTCAACAGTGATACATTCTTCTAATGTTATGAAAATAGCCTTTTAAGCAATAAATGCCCTTTAAAGATCTATTTCTATTTTCTATTCCATTATTATTATTAATATAATAATTAATAATAGCAAAACATCAGGATAATTTTTTACATCAAATCTTTCAGAACTTTTCTAGTCTAATCTTGAAAATGTAGTCAAAAGATTTTTAAATACATTTTATAAAAATCAAATGAATAACCAAATAAGTAATCAAATACATTTTAAATTAATGAAATAAATTACATTGATTCATATACAAAAATACAATAATAAATAATAATAACATTTATTAACATACATTTTGATTGTAAATAATTAATAAAAATAGAACAATTAAAACAGTTAGTAGCAAATACATAATATTAGAGTACAACTGCATATTCTAATTCAATTTAAACCAGAAGTACTCATCTATACACTTACACTGCACCATTTAAAAAAAGATTGGGAGACAGTACTCAACTGAAATCAGTCTTGACTCTTTACGCTTTACAGCACCTCTACACATGCTGAATGGCCTTCTTTCCTAGACTAGGAGGTCAAAGCCATAGCCAGGGCTGCTTGTACAGAGAGAACATAGAGAGGAGGTATAAATAGAAAGAGATAGAGAAGAGAATCACAGTGGCGCGTGAGACACAGATGGCCTGGAGGAAGCAAACATGTGAAACGGGAACACAAACGGAACAATGCCGCCACCAAAGAGATAAGACAAGAGGCCTGTGAGGGACCAGAGATTGTGAGAACTGCAATGCAGCTGTATACCTGCAACAACGCTGAAAGCTTAAAGCTTCTCAGAAACTTCTAGAAATGAATATGCCTCTTAAAAGCTCTCCAAATTGTCTCAATTTGGGGGGTTGAATAGGTTTGAATTAGAGGAAAGGAAGAACACATGTTAAATCAATTGGCGACAGCGCCAGATAGAAATAAAAACAAACTATCCGATTAATGTCATTTTTGGGGCTGTTCAATTGTACTCCTTCGCTGCCAAATCCTCATGGCTTTGATATTTTGTTAAACACACATCCGCTTCTAGACTCCGCAGACCAACTTGATGCTAATTGCGGGAAACACACAAAAACCCCAAAACACGTCAACCTATGTGTGATGTCATGTCACTCATGCTAGAAACTTCTTATCTCATGGCAAAATAAACCAGAATATACCAGCCTACATGCAACAACTGGGACAAATGAAGTCAGGAACTACTTTAGAAAGTACATTTACAACCTTTTTGTGAAGTAGTGGCGAGATTAGTGCATAATTGTGGCAATGATTACAGAACATTCGCAAGAAGTAAAAGACAGTAAAGAGTATTTTGATTTTTACATCACAAAACTAACATCTACAATGCCAGAGCATTGCCATGCCCATGTGGTTAAGGGGGTTGCTTGCACACTGCTAGGGTGTTCTGTATATGTATATATATATATATATATA
>NW_015646352.1:1846741-1859970 GCF_001515625.1 Sinocyclocheilus rhinocerous | reverse complement strand
ATATATATATATGTATGTATGTATATTTATATATAAATTTTACATTTCCACACTTAAATAATATAGATGGATGGATGAATGAATGAATGAATAACAATTTTGAAAAATAATAATTAGCTTGGCAGCAAGAGTTTCTGGCTTAAGCCTTGCAATTTGCAGCAGTGCTGCCACCTACTGTTAGACTGACTCCATTACAGCAAAGTAAAGTAACATGCACAACATGCTAATTGATTGAAATGTTGATTAAAAACAGTGTTCAGATACCATATGAAACCACAATCAGTATATCACTTTTGCAAGGTAATATACTTTGGATTTGGACTGCAAGCACTTTGCTTCACTGGAAATTCAAGGGTGTAAATATAAAATTGTGATTAAAAACAGGTAACTAAATATTTCAATAAAAGTACACAGTGATTAAACAAGCTCACACTAAACACACTTATGTAAGTGAAAAATTCACTCGATGTGAAACTATTCAATTGAATTCCATCTGGGGGTCTTTGAGAGGCTTGTGTTCAGCAGCCCCTTACTCTGATTGTGAGGCATTTCTGAGACTTCATCTATTATTTAGAGAAGCAAAGCCACGGATGGGGGGAGGTTTGCCCTTTGAAAACGCACCACTGCCGTGCGGTGGTCTTCACACCCAGTCCCAGTCACTTATTTATTAAAAAGCCACATTCTCGTTTCTCCACAAGGAAAAATGGAGGACGAATGGATGAAAGAGGGTTAAAATTCAGCACTCAAACACTTCTCATGCCTACATTTTACCACCCAACCCCCTTAAATTTCAATGAATAGATAGATGAATAGATAGATAGATAGATAGATAGAGATGAATACAGTGAATTCAGGTTAATCTGGCCACTTTTGATATGACAAAAATAGCCAAATTCACCTGAATTCACCCAATATTTATTTACATACATCTGACATCTTATCCAGTGTGCTTCTGTAAAACAGGCTAGGAAACAATAGCAAAGCCAAAGGCAGAGTTAAAAGTAAAGGAAACTCAGCTAAGTCTATCAGTCATCTCCCATCACATCACTGGGGCCATTTACTCTGCACTGTGCCACTGAGCTTCCAGCTCAAAGGAAGGACAAAAAGAAATAGAACGGAAAAAGACAGGGGAACGGTATCTGCTAAGAAAGACTTGGAATTTCCTTATCATAAAATGTTTACGACTCTTAAATTCCAATGGATTCCACACAGACATAACATGTCTACCATAAAAATGATAATGGAAAAAAAAAATGTTTTGTGTGAACGTGCAACGATGCACTGATTAGTAAAGCATAGTATGTATCTCATTCTGCTCTTTTAAAATTCCAGTGAATTTGTATGTATTAACTGACTCTTTTCAGCTGAACAACTCAATAGATTTTTGCTAGTTCATGTTACATTGTGAAGAATACAATTAAAGGAAGTTAAAAATAAAAATAAAAAATTTCATGAAAATGTACTCACCAATTTACAACACCATAATATTACATTCTCCAGTGAAAACGTCATCTTGTCTGAATCAGGAGAGAAATATGCACAGATCACGCTGATTACAAGCGAAAACAGTACAAAACAGCTCTAAACAAATATGGATTTTGATGTGAGAGGAATCAGGGAATGGACTTTTCACTGGAGGAAGCGTTATTATGGATTACAGACTCATATACTCATATTACAGAACATATTTTGGCCAGAAGTGATGGTTTGAAGTTAAAACATCTTAATGGCTCACTGCCAAAACATTAATTGATGGACTGAAGTCATTGTGGACGTTTTTGTCAGCTGTTTGGACTCTCATTCTGACGGCACCCATTCACTGCAGAGGATCCATTGGTGAGCAAGTGATGTAATGCTAAATTTCTCCAATTCTGTTCTGATTCGTCAAACTCATCTACATCTTGGATGGCCTAAGACATTGCTGAGACGAAAGAAGTTTGTCTAGTCACTCACCTAATTTAACCCAAACCACAGCTGATTATACTAGAGAAGAATACAATTTTGAATTAGCATTACAAGAGGTAAATAGAGAGGTCACAAAAGTGTCCTACAGGGAGCGTTATCCAATGGCACAGCAAGAGAGAGCGATATTCAACCATTCAAATATTTAAAGAAACAGTTCAGCCAAAAATTCAAATTGCCACTTTTATGGTGTTTCTGCATCCTTTAAGCATTTGAAGCTCCACTATCTCTAATGAACTGTAAATGCATGGAAAATGCAACTACTTTCTTTTGTTTCCACAGAACAAATAAAGTCATACAGTTCTGAAACATGACGACAGAATGAACATTTTTGGGGAAAGTGTCCAATTAATTTCATCAATTTAAAACACCATCTTATAATGCAACAAACAGAAACTCTATTAAACGTCTGTTATTTAGGTTCAAATGTGGCCAAAACTGTTCACCTTGGACCTTCTATTGTGCTAAAGATCAGTAATGAATATAGCATTGTATAATGAAAGGCAGCACATGACCCTGGAGACCAGGTCCCTGCTTTTAGCAACCACCAAGTGCGCCTCAAGTCTTGACAGTGGGACAATACTAGGAGCTTCTTTTGAATAAAGAACGTGAAAAAAAGCAAAAAAATTACACACCCTCAGCCTTTCCGAGGGCAAAGGATGCCCATCACTTTGATTTGTGGAAATGTGGTGTGACACATGATGAGTTGGGACTTCACCATTGTATGGTGTCCTGTTGGCAGAGCCATTTTAGCTCCGCTACCACTTCATGCTGTTAATGAATTATGCATTTAGGACAGTCATGACGTCTGTTTACAATGCATAGACATTTCTCTTATTAAAAATAAATAAATAAATATATTCTTAATGGGTATCTTTATCTTATCTTGCAACAAAAATGTACAAACATTTTTAAACCAAGATAAATTCACCTGATAGGTCAAATTGTGACATGAAGGTTTGTTTTTGAAACCATTTCAAAAATCCGCCAGTACCACAAAGCAAAATACACTTATATTCAAGAGACCTTTTCTGAAAATAAGCCTTTTTGACTTATCAGGTGAATTTTTAAGGATTATGTATATTTCATATTTTCACTGAAAAACATAAAAGAATGTGTGTATGTTCATACCACATCGTTTTGTTCTATCCCATGAGGCCATGGGAACTGAGGAGTTGTCAGATTCGGCTGCAGGTACCAAGAAAGTTATTCCTTGTCGTTAAAATGTACACAGATGTTCTTCAAGCGGTCTTTCACACAAGAAACAGAACCATACACCTTGACAAAGGAACCCTCTAAACATCTAAAAACTGAATAGTGAATTCATCTTTGCATTGTAATGCTGGTGTGTACACAACTCAACTTAACCCAAAACATATAACTTAATTGGCAAGTTGACAATCGTATTTAAATTGACAACAGGGTGATTTATGTTGCTTTAATACAACAGTTCAGCAAACAGGACATTAATAAAGAGTAACTTAAGTTTTAGGCACAATATCGCCAGTTATTTTTTATATTTTTTATTAGGTTCTATCAAACACCCTTCAAAAACACAATAAAATAAATGTTTGTCAAATTTTAATCTGTGTAACTATTCAGACAGTGGCTCATTGCATCTATTGGTTCAACAAGGTCATTTAGAAACTTTTAAACTTTCAGTTAGCTACACGGGTTTGTTTTTGCCAATGATTAATAGTGGAAATGTGTCAGAATTGAATACGAACACGTACACTGGACCATGCTCACTGTTTCTAAACACAGGTGAACCAACAACTGAAAAACTGTGCATTGAAAAACTCAAAAGACTTGAAAGCAAACCACAAAGTTCAAAACGTTGCTCTTCAGCCCAGTGGAACCTGGTTGGGCGAGTGCCTGGAACACAAAGCTAAATCAGAACAGCTCACATGCAAAGTTCACATTCACGACAAAGTTTAGCGAAAAGAACTTTAGCTTTGCTAGTCAGTCAGGCCGATAGAGCCTAATGTCTACTGGCAAGCTCGTCTTTATTGAGAAGGAGGACTCTGGACAATTCCCCATTCCTCACGGCCCCTATAAAGTGATTATATTCCGTGTCAGTGGAACCAGTTAATGGCGATGACAGGGCTAACAGTGAATTAACACAGAAGTCCACAGGCTGAGCTCAACTCGTCGTGAAAGAAAAGCATTCAGAGGGGGGTGATCGAGAGGGCTTCAACATTTTAATCTGGATTTATGTTGCAGACCTCAGTGGAAATTTTTCTGGAAAACCACACACACACACATATATACAAACGGTTGGTGGAGAAGACCTGCATAAATAAAATCAACATATCGTCTTAATTCAGAGAAATGGGGTATGCCAAGGGTTGGTGAGAACAACCTGTTCTTTGTTGAACTGTCAAACTGTGACACCCTTATAATCATAATGAATGTGCAGCTGCACTGCAGGTGAACTGAGCAAACACTCATTCGTTACTGGCTACAGAAGGAGGAAAAAAACTGATATTGGATGTTACATAGAAATGTTTTACAAGGAACAAGAACATATCAGTATGTAGTGGCAATAAAAAGTATTCTAACATATAGGCCAGGCTTAATAACATTAGTATTTCATTAGATATTAAAATATTTATTAAGTATAAAATAGCACTTTTGAGCCATTTTTCATGACTTTTAAACAAATGGTCTTTCTTTAAATCAATCATCAATGATGTGATGTGTATCTATTCATTTATTCATAAATACATTAAAAATGCATTCTGAGCATATTTTACATTTATGAATTAAAATTCATTTTTTTATATTTCTGAAACATGTTATATTTCTAATTTGTATTTATAATAAAATATATTTTTACCTGGAAAAGTATAATATAAAACCTTATCGTTTAAAAAATAATAATTATGAAGAGTTTTTGTTACCATTTTTGAGGGAACACATTAACTATCATCATGATTTGGCTAATCATAAGCCTACAATTAGCCTGGCATACGTCAAGAGGGATTTGAGGCTGATTCTTTATGATGTTTAACTTCCTAAAAGGGCCTCTAGGTCTGTCTAACACCCAGCAAATCATTAGACATAATCACCCTCACTTATCATGGCAAATTAACTAATGGATTTGACAGTTAACATGGAATGTGGCTTCTTCAAAGCACTAGCATGGATGGCGCCCCAGCTGTTCGAATATGGGCATCTGGGGTACCAGCATCAATAGAAACACTCCACGATCTTAAGATAAAGACCATATGGATGGCGTTAATTTATTCAAAGCACATGCATCTTGGAATATTCAATCAATGAATGCTCGGAAATTGCCATTCATGTGGAAAAACTGAATTTTAGTATTTTATGTATTAAAGGGGAAGTTCACCCAAAAATGACAATTCTGTCATCATTTACTCACCCTCACATCATCCCAAATCAGTATTACTTGTTTTCTTATGGAACACAAAAGAAGATGTTTTGAATGTATTTTGGACCCCATTTACTTTCATTGTATGGGCTAAAACATTCTTCAAAATATTTTCTTTTGTGCTTTACTTTACTTGTGCTTTAAAGAAAGTCATATGGGTTTGCAACAAGTAATTACTACAGGATTTTCATTTTTGGGTGAACTTGCTTTGAAATGTCTTAATTTTAAAAGTTTTTTTTTTCAATCTTCAAGCATTCTTGAATGAGACAAAAGTGGGAAAAAAAAAAAAAAAGAGTTTGGTTTAAAAGAAATAACCTTGCTCTTTTCCAAAATTTCACCTTGTGAGCAAAAAAGGAAACAGAAGAGACGTTTTTGAAACAAACATAAAATAGCTATGAATTTGTCCATAAAGTGAAATAAATATGCCAAACTTACTTTTTTCTGGTCTTCGAGAGCGTGGGTGACCGTCTTCCTCTTCTGCTGAAGCTGCTGTTGCTGATGAAGCTGGTGATGAGGACAGAGGTGCTGGCATGTCTCTGAACCTACCTCCATTATATTTGAAACCCCGGGGCTCCCAACCAAATCTACACTTCGAAACATGCGGGATATGCCGAGATCCTTCCTCGATCAAGATGTTCCTTGATCCTCCAGATTAGACATTACATTTGGTAATTAAAGCTACAATCAAACGATTGCTAACCTTCATTTGGCTTCTCGGCTGCTCAATGGATCGGTCCATCACAACCATAGTTAGAGGATCAGCAGACACAGATCTTTGGTTCATGATCCCAAGTGAGGAGTAATGTAACTTGCTGAGGGTGGCTCAATCCTAGAAGGTCAATTTTTTCCAGTGATCCACAAGTGAGCATCTAATGTCACGTTTTATATCAGCCATAGAGCAGTCATGTTGGAGATCCTCTGCCACCTAGAGTCACGCATGGATTGAGAAATATGTGTGTGTGTGTTGGAGAGAGAGGAAGAGAGAAAAGTAAAGGTACAAGCGTCAGCAACTGGTTCACTGTCTGTACATATTAATATCTCTGAGAACAGCTTTTGAACCCTTTTTCACATTCAGGATAAGTTTTGATCTTATACATTTTCAGTTTCACTCATATGAATTTGTAATTGTGTAAAGCCAATGCACTAAATACTGTTCACTTACATTAATTTCGCTATTAGAGCACTAATTCAATTGCACTAAATGACTTTACTTTAGTCGTTTGCACTTAATTACACTTTCTAACACTGTCTAGACAGTTTTAAATTTTGCATTCTCTTGCAATATCGTAACTCAGCAGACAGAAAATAATATTTTACAACAGAAAACTAGTAGAAGTAGAAAATAAATTACCGTAGTATCTTATACCCTTCTTCCATTTGGTTTACAAAACCAGTGCAACTCTTCTTTCGGGTACTGCACGCGGAGCCGGCTGGGAAAGTAGCGGTGTTGTTTATGACGTCATGAGCAGACCGACAGAACACCCCGCAACCCCAGTAGCCCCACCCCGAAGGATTTTCCGCCGGAGCAATGAGGTCTTTCAGCAGCGTTTAGCGTTACTATGGGAACTTTGATCGTGAAGAATTTGTACGCCATCTAGAGGAGACAATCTAGATCGACCCACTGACTCACACACATCAGACAGAAGTGTGTATTTCTCAGGGTAGCCTTTGTATTGACTACAAAATATACCGAACTTTTACAAAAGATTCAGTTAATTAAACACACTCTTTTACCCTTTGTTACAACATGCCCCAAAAGTGTCACACTATAAGTTACAATGGAACAGCCTGTCATTAAACAGCCTATGCTTGGCTGTTCAGTACAATTTTAACATTAGAACAATTGTGAAAAGCAAGAGAATCCAGCAAAAAATTAAAACGGTAATATATATAAACATAACATGTAAAAATATAAAATCACAACCGAAATTATATATATGAATACGTAAACTGACAAACATTTATTTATTTATTTGTGTTGTATTCATGATATAACAGCAAGTGGTGCCAGAGAGCTATATAACAGACATCATAATATAATAGCGTAGAAGGCACACACACAAAGCAGTTGACTCGAGTCTTTACATTTTATGGAACAAAATAATAACATAAATGTTGTTGTTGTTGTTTTTTCATTAAAAACTGAATTTTTTAATGGATACAAATATCTTTGAATAAATATCACATAGTTATCTCATTCAAAGGCCGTTGTTTAGAGATCTGAGTAACTTTGTTTTTAATTAAGCTCAGCAACAGCCGCTTTCAGGGCTGTTAATGGGATTTGGGTCATCATCACTCTGATTAAGGTTTTAATCTGTGGATTACAGCAAGAAGGCAGAGAAGAGGTGTCATGTTTACTTGTGGCTTTCTGAAGATCCATCATCTGTGATCTTGACCATGACTCCTCTATTCAAATCTGCCTGAATTCTATAGTTAAGTCTGACTGTGTGATCAGATGGCCTGAAATCCCACATAATAAATATTCACATCTTTGTCCTTGCTTTTAGGCCTTTCGGGATTTTATGATTAACGGGGTTATGAATTTTGAAACCTTAAAGGAATAGATCAGCCAATAATGAAAATTCTGTCAGCATTTACTCATCGTCATGTCATTCCAAACCTGTATGATTTTCTTACTTCTATAGAAAACAAAAAATGTTAGACAAGATGGTCTGGCTGTTCTTTTCCATAGAACTACTCACTTTCATCATCATCATCATCATCCTTATATATAATTATAACAAATGCTAATAAATGATTATAAAAATTATTTTAGGTAATAATTTAAGTAAATTTACATATAGAGACAGTCATTTGTTTCGTTCCCAAATGAATCAGTGTTTTGAAAGAATCGGTTGAGTGATTGATTCAATGACCTGCTCAAACAGACAGTCGCTTGTTTCATTCCTGAATGAATCATTGTTTGAACAAATTGGTGAAATTAATAAAGTAATAAAGACAGTCACTCGTCGATACCTATTGGCGTAACAATGTTACCTGTAGAAAGCTCAAGCTAGTCTTTATGAAACACGCAAACACATAGGAACAGTGATGTTGGAATATATATTTATATAGGCTACTCTTGGAACGCCAGTCAGATTGGAGAACCAGAATTGTTGTATAATAAAGAACAGAGGCTATGGATGAATTGTTATCGCTTGAGGCACGTCTCCGTTTGACCGCCACCAAATTGTATTCTTATTTCGCAGGCGGAACACAAAAGCATCCTTTGCTTTGTCTCATTCCATCCAAATTCATGAGGCCATTTTGAGCGACGGCCACAGAGGGGCACAGCCATAAAATCTGTCCTGTTATCGTTGTTTTTATGACACAGGAAGAGAGTTTGTCACTGATGCGAAATTGAATACCATAATTCCTCAAACAAAGCTCCTGTCTGCGCTGTCAGCGAGTCGCGACAAGGCAGTTCATTCGCGGCTTCGCCAATGGGAGCACATAATAACCCGACATTTGTCATCAGCACCAGGAAATTTATGACACAAAGAGATGCATATCATTGCAGTAATCTCTACTGCTTCGCAAGCTCCCCACTTGAAACACATATTAGAAGTAAGGCATTAAAATTCATGAATGTTCTCGGTGATCCTAAACGGAGGCCGTCTGGAGATATTTACATGTGTGACACATCATGGAAAGGACTGATAGTGTTTAATAGAATTCAATTCTTTAATTTGAGCAAATATTAAGTATGTCTAACCTTTGTGGAATACTGCAAGAACTGTAACCTTTGATAAACCTGCTCTGGCAACATTGGTGATTGACGACAGAAGAATTAATTGAATTGGAGATTGATAGAGACAGAGGTCCTGAGATGACAGAAAGGGTGGAAACAAGGTTGAGGTCTAAATAAGCTCTTTACCGAGAACCACTGTCGCTCTCTCCCGCTCCCAAGCCTATAGAAACAAGTCAGTGTATCACAGCATTGAGGACAAGGTGATAGCAAGGCCAAAGAGACACAAATCAATACTTAATTTGCTGGGCAAGATTTACTTTCGTTTGCCATATCAAACCCATCAGTTGTTGTGGAAAAAGGGGTGAAAATTTGGAATTGGTGAACAACTTCTTTTAAGACCTTTAAATTTCCCAAGACGTGATAAATGTCAGAGAGGGCGAAGGCCTATTATAAGTCAAGACACATTTGTGAGGTTTTTACATCTCAGCGAACAACATCTCTTTGGGGAATAATATTTACTGCAATTCTCATAAAAGTTGTTTTGCTAATTGCTTTGTATTGTGTTAGTTTAGCAAAAGCATCTTCTGAAGTCTACTGAAGATATATATTATTCATACATGCGTATAACTACAGTTACAGTGCAGATGCACCGGCAGCTTGCTCTCGGGTATTCCATAGTCCATAGAAACAGTCGCTAATGAGGAATCTACCTATATATATCTATGGTTTTAGGTTGAAGCTAGGGTGTTGCTAAGTGGTTTCTTTACACTTTCTGAAAAAATTGTGAGGGGTGCTTGGCTGTGCAAAGCTGGCACTATGCTAGAGTGTTGCTATACAGTTCCTAGAATGTTCTGGGTGGTTACTAGGGTATCGCTAGATGGATGTTAGGGTTTACTGGTATCATTCACATTCAGTAGTAAGACTAGGGACTTCTTATCATTAGTATGAGCATGATAATCTTTGAAATAGTTATCATGTTGCAAACCAAGAGGCACAATGGATTTGTTTGGTTTGGAAAGCAGCATCAATAATGTGAGAAAAGCTTGAGGGAATCTCTTCTAATGATTAGCTAACTTCAAAATCAATTTGCAATCTACACAGCCAAAGTAAACAGCACCTGCTGTACATTACAGTTCGATCGGTGATTGGTGTATGTTCTTGATCAATAACTGTACATATCCGTTTGATAAGTGTAGTTCTTATAACCCTCATTCATCCGGTACTGTCCCCTTGATAATACAGTACACATCCTGTTGTTTTGACTTATATGCTGAAAATGCACATTTACTATTGACTACATGTCATTTGCAATGACTGACAGCTGCGCTGGAGAAAAGCGCCCTCTGTCCTTATTCACTGGTGTAGTCGAGTGCCCCATTATTATGCTCCTCAGACCTCAAGTAATTATTGAAAAGGTCAAAGGGCACTATGTTTTCCTCCTCCAAGGGGGTTAAACTGTGTACCGGAGTTCCAAAGGCCCAGGTAGTGACAGCGTCATGCCACCTTTGACATATTGACAAATATTCATATTTATGAAAGACGAATAAACCGGGTTAGCTGGGTTGCACAATCAATATAAAACTCTTCACCAGTCAATGACAGACATATAATTTCATTTCATATTCAGCATTATTTAATGTGGCATAAGGTTCAAATAAAACCAGACATCTTTCAGTGTGATTTATCCATAAATGTATTACTCTCTCATATTACAACATCTATAGTAGCCTTTTTTATTTTAACCCATTTTGTATTTTTGTGTAAGAATAAGAAGCACTTCATCCGGTACTTAGTGTCTTTCATTGCAACATAAGAAATAATTTCTGGAATCTGCATCTGAAATGGCATTTAGCCAACAGTTTAATGTATCTCAGAGGGGACATGGATGCATTTAATCTGCAGTTACAGATGCATAAATAGGCCTAATGTTTTGTTTTTAACATAAAACGATGAATACTGATATTTGAAATAATTTAAAGCAGAATCACTGAATCATTTTTGACTGAAGCGGATTCATTCAATAAGTAAACACGGTGTATTGAGACGCAAAACAGTGCTGTGTGATCTTTGTTTGGAACTATTTTCGTTAGCAAATTTGAGCAAAAACAAGCAATATTGCCTCTAAAATGTAAGTCACTTACTGCATTACTGAACTTGTATAAAATGATTATTAAATGTGTTATGTTTTGGTCTATCTGCACACTAATAAACATATCTGTACATTTATCTGAACAATTACTTTTGTTCATATACTTCTATTTCTGTATATAGTACATTATTTAATTTGTCTTTTTTTATTATATTAGTGTTATATTACATCCCTACTGTGTTATTCCTATGTATGTCTGCACTATCATGTATGTCTGCACTATGTTTGTACTTTCTTCTACACTGGAAGCTCCTGTCGTCAAGTCAAATTCCTTGTGTGTGTAAACATACTTGGTAATAAAGCTCTTCTGATTCTGATTCTGATATCTGCAGAAAAACGGTACTCTTTGTGTGATATAGATTGTTAACTATATTAAATTATATAAATATAAAAAGCATTTTTGCTGTCCATAATTTAGAACGCCTGGAATTTTGAGTTTTAATAGTCTAATAAATCAACGTGCGTGCACTCTGTGTGTGATTTGGTGATATAGCTTACTTGATCATGTCAGATCGCACATCATTACAAAAACACTTACCATATCATCGCAGAAGATATACTGTATATCGCACACCCCAGACTCGACTTGAGTGGAAAATGAATCATCCGCGGTTGTGCGCGCACTTGTTTGCACATGAGCAAAGGTGTTTTTAGGAGTCTAACTTGCAGACGGCAGACCACTGATTCGTCAAACCTGCTTTCCTGCAGTCCATGTTCTTCTGACTTCTGACTATTTTGTAGTAAGTAACGAATATGCTTCGGAGAAATGTATCGGAGTAAAAGTATACATTTTAATTAGGAAATGTAGTGGAGTAAATGTAAAAGTTGGCTGAAATATAAAAACTCAAGTAAAGTACAGATACTCCCAAAAAATACTTAAGTACTGTAACGAAGTATTATTACTTCGTTACATTACACCACTGATTTTAACCACTAAATTTCAAACACTCACAATTCATAGCATAAAGAACAAACTGGCTTGAATCAGCAGCTGTCGTAGTGTGAAATGAATGTGTCACTGTCAGAAAAGAGGGTCCAAGGAAGTGTGGACCTGTGCCGCCCTTTTTTAATTACCCCAGCCTCCTTAGAGTCAATTCATTTCATAAGGGGGAACTCCTGGCAAGCTGCTGCAGTTGTGAGGACTCTGCAGGGGACAGCAAATGCCTGGTGACTACTGCTGAGGACCCAAACCCCACTGCATTATGTGGAATTAGTGTGCATTGATTCATCCTTTCTAGATTATGGATTTGTTCCCTTATTCATTACTTTGGAGGTCAGATAGCGGTCATGTTTTAAAAAGGGTTTCGTTTTACTGTACTTTGAGTGTGTTTCTTACTGCTATAAATGAAGTGCTCTATGAATATAGACCTAATACTTCAAGTCACTATACAGCCAATTTAACGTCCATAAAGTGACATATCTGAGTGATAAAGAACATTCAACTTTTTTATCCATCAGGGATTAATTAGATTGTGAAAGTTGTTCTCTAAATATATATATTACTAACTATCATTAAGGCCAATTCAAATATTTTTGTTTATTTAATTATTATTATTATTATTACTACAACTACTTTAGAGGTTAGCTAACAGTGATCTTTTAAAAATTTTGTTTTACTTTACTTAAAATTAGTTTTAGTTTTACTGTACCATACTTTGTGTCTGGTTTTTGCTGCTATAAATGTAGCGCTCTATGAATATTGATTAATGAATAACTTCATTAAAGTAAATATGCAACTGATTTTATGTGCATAAAGTGACAAATATGAGTATGAGTCATATTCATCATTTTTGTTTATCAATCATGAATTAACTGGATTGTGAATGGTGTTCTCTAAATTGCAGTGGCACATTCTCTTTTTTATTTTTTTAAAATTAACATTTCTTTTAATAATCAAGGACAAATAAAAAATATATAGATTTTGTTGTTGTTGTGGCTATGTATATTATTATTATATTATGTTTGTATTAAATATATATATATATATATATATATATATATATATATATAGTTTTATATTTATTATTATT
>NW_015646352.1:1845031-1846699 GCF_001515625.1 Sinocyclocheilus rhinocerous | reverse complement strand
TAGTTTTATATTTATTATTATTATTTTACATACATTTTTAAAGCTCTTTTGAACAGAATCCAAGCAGCACAACATCACAAATACAGTATGGTGTCTATGGTACATCTCCTGAGGGAGAATCATCCTAACATGAGAGGATTTGATCTTAATCCATCCTTTGAGGACATTCATCACATATTTTATCTCCCAAAAAAGGCTCAGGAATGAATATACACAACAAAGGCACCTAATATTGCTATAGAACCAACCAAAACACCCACCCACCAGCACACCCACAATCCCACATACACTAATACAACTGGGCTCTGAATGGAAAACGGCAGTAATGTGAAGTAGTGATGCTCGCTCTCCTGTGCAGAGCAGACAAGAGAGCAGTGCTGGTGATGCCAGGCTCTGTCAGTATAGAGCTGGATGACAGAAGGCACAGAAGCCTGAACAGCCTGGTTGCCATGGAAGTGAAATTCTCTTTCAGCTTTCTTTCCCTGCCTCCCTCACCCTCTGTTCTTCAAAGAATGCCTCTTCTCACACACACACACACACACACACACAACCTCAGTCAGTAATGACAACGTGCCCATGCAAGAAACAAAATCAAGGGTTCAGTGTGCACGTGCAAATGTGTAGGTTTTGTCGCTTTCACTCAGTGGTGTCACTGCATTAATTAAATAATTAAATAAATAACATTTTGTTTATATATAGCACCTTTCATACACAATGGTATTTCAAAGTGCTTTGCTTCTGCATCATAAAGAAAATAAGAAATAAAAGTCAAGTTTAAAATTTTTAAGAACATAAATGTGAACAGGAAAAATTGTTAAAAAAATTGTTAAAAGAATAAAAAGAGAAAAAAGGATAAATAAATGGACATAAATTGAAACACAATAATGCAGTGCAATAATATGGGAGCTGGTTCCAGCTGTAGGTGGCATAAGAGGTTTGTTATTCTACAAGCATAACCACAATTATTTATAAATAAGTAAACTTTAAAATCAATTTTATATGTGACTTGAAGTCTAAGGCTAAGGTGATAAGCTCAGTTTATTTGGTTCTGTATGCAGCATTCTGTATGAGTTGCAGCTGTCTAGTGTTTAATTTTGGGGGGGTCAGTTACAGTAGTCCATCTTGCTGCTAATGAAAAATGAGTTGAATCCTTTGTAATGTTGACACAGCCGCTACCCTTATCAACCAGATGCCATGCCTGCTTTTATGAACTCTGTAAAACTGATGCAGATTTAGTAGTAATAACACATTTCAAGTGGCAAATGTAAAAATAATAAATAAATAGGCTGTTTCAGAGAGTTGATGTGTTAGATAGACAGACAGACAGACAGACAGACAGACAGATAGATAGATAGATAGATAGAATCTATAAATAAATAAAATTTACACAATGGATTGCTGAATTGTATATACAAGTAGAAAAAGTAGAAAACTTAATTTAAAAAAGTTTTTTCTTTTGCATAATATTTTAATAATCTGTTGGCTTTAGAAAAATTGTAATGCAAAAGCCAATAATTAAATTGGGGGGAAAAAACATACAATACTATATACTATACTACATACTATATACAAACAAATATAGTTATATACTATATTTATCAGATAGTATAAATAGGTATGTATGCATATATATATATATATATATATATATATATATAAACTTATAGC
>NW_015646352.1:1829604-1844873 GCF_001515625.1 Sinocyclocheilus rhinocerous | reverse complement strand
TATATGTATATATATATATATATATATATATATATATATATATAAACTTATAGCTGTCTATATGGTAAATTGGGACACTTTTTGTCATTGAGATAATAGGGAAAATGCCCAATTATATACATACATACATACATGCATAAATGGAGGTTAGGAGGGAGTTTTTGAAAACCCCTGTTCTAGTCCATAAAGCCAAACTGACATATGGACCAGCTGTTGCTTATAAAAACAGACCATATCCAACCCAAATACAAACCTACCTTAATGACAGGCCATTTGCATTATGAAATGTATGCAAAAAAAGCTGCCAAAATCATTGGCTGTCTGAACGTTCGCGTGCGTTTCCGGTGAAAGGTGCCACCCAATGGCCGTCCGTCTTTTTACCCTTCGACTCGACTGCTGTGCTCCGCTCTCTGACCCCAGTGGCAGCGAGAGATCATTGCACTCGTTTCTCTCGGGCTCCCCCTCTTCCCACATTGAGGCTGTTCTCTCTCTCTCTCTTGACTCCCTCCTTCCTCGTCTGTCGCATTTCAGTGAGAGTGCTAGTGGATAGAGACCCCGGGGTCGAAGGTTCTGCCCTGCCCGCTGCGACCTCAACCCCTCACGGCTTCCGAAATATCCGATGACCGTCGTCTTTTGACACATCAGCGGACAACCCCCGAGCGGTTTTGGGCCAAAAGTGAAGGTACACTCAAGTCGCTTTTTGAAATAGCGAGGCACAAAGCGGTAATGGGTTAGAGGTGGCTGGTTGTCATGTTCGAGGGAAACCGTTTAGAACGTTGCCTCGGATACAATGGAACATTTTTTTACATCAGCGCAACGGATACATTTTAACATTTTCGCAGCCATATGTTGTAACATTTTCGCGCCGTCAAGTTTCTTTCACGTTCATAGCTCGGCGTCTGAATAAAGGAATTATGTGGAAAACGGCAATATTTATCGGGTTTTATGTGCTCCTGCCTTGCTTTGTGCACAAATTATGCGTTATGAACGGGTTCTTTATGCTTTTTGACTGAACGTTTTTGATTTAGCTGCCTCATAGTAAGCAGAACAGATTTCGCATTACCCGTACAATTAAATATAGACTTACCCCGTGCAGTCTGATGCCAGTTTAGAAGCTTGGCTTTTGTTGACAGATAATTATGGAGTCAGAGGCTGCCAGCTCACCGCGAGCTGTTGGTCACAAGTGTTATTAATGTGGCCGGTTTGAAGTCGCCCAGGGAGGGTGCGAAAAGTTCAAGTTTATGGCAAAAGGTTAGCCCGCCAGAGACGGTGTGAGGCGGTGCAGCTGAACAAAATAAATGAATGCAGGTAACAATGAGGGAGATTTGTTCTTTAAACAATCTTGAGTATGTGTTTAATTACCTGCAGAACGTATTAACACGATTTAAGATCGATAAATAGACATTCATTTTTTTAAACAATGAATTGAGCTTTTCTCTTTGTTATAGAGAAGGCTGTAAAGCATTGTGGGAAAGGTGCATTTGACAGTTGGAAATCCATGTTGCGAGAACAAACAGGAAGCAGAGTATATGTTTTCAGCCTCAGAAAACATTATTAAGAATAAGTTATGTATGGGATAATGTACAATTAGATGGTCATTATCACAAAATATACTTTTGACAGGGTGGTTAGGACCCCAACGCGAAGCACAAATATTAGTAAATCCGTGTTACTACTTCTGTGGACTAGTTAAGCTGTTATATTTAGCTGCAATGTAATATATTATTCTGTATTTTTAGTTGTCTGCTATTCACCTCTTTTGTTCTTTCAGATTTTTTGGTAACTCATATACTTCTAGCCATCAATGAAAGGGTTTATGCTCATAAAATTAATACTGGAGTAAAAATCTTGTTTGCCTTGGTATGAAAATAATCCTACTTAATAAATTAAAAATACCAAAAAATAAGATTTGCATCTAAACTGATATAATACTTTTCAAAGGGACATGATGATGGGGAAAAAAATTATATGCAAGGAAAAACTATATTTGAGTGTTTTTGCACTCGCTTACAAAACTTTAGTTTTCTCACAAAAGTATTGCATTCCCTGAGAAATTTTACATTCAGTTAAAAAGGAAATTAAATACATTTTCCTCCCAGCTCATTTATTTCAATCACCAAAGTTTCTCAAGGCAACGCAAAATTGTGCGAAATAATGCAAAAATTTGTGAACAAATGCAGGGTTTTGGGTGAGGATGCAAACATTTTGTGAGCGAACATAAAATCATTCAAATACAATTTTTCTTCTTATAGTATATATTTTTTCATCACCATGTTCCTTTAAGGGCTTTGTAAACATGTACTTCTGAACTCTGACTTGGACTGTTTTTTTTTTTTTGTATTTATTTCTTTTAGTAATATTATTAGCAGATATTAGAGAATTTCTACCAAAAAATGATCTTGTGATCAGATTACTGAATATATTTTTGATACTGTCTCAGTACCATCTCGTTTAACTGTATTTGGATTTGCATCATTAACGTTTTGCATCTTGGCGTCTCTGTATGTGGTGACTCAGATCCAAGCCTTGGGACTAAAGGATGCTTGCTCACCGGATCTGCACTGCACCGCTGTGACCTGCTCATGTCCCATCCAGAGGTGCCATGGCTCGCAGAATATCCTCCCAGGGGAAGGTCACCATCTCCGTGGATGAGTACAGCTCCAACCCAACCCAGGCCTTCACCCACTACAACATTAACCAAAGCCGCTTCCAGCCCCCTCACGTCCACATGTGAGTGTTTGTGTACAGTGTTCCTGTAACTGAAACATTGATTTAATTGATTGATTGAGGACAGAACAGAATGCTGACAGAGAGGGCATCTGGCGTCTTTTGTCTCATCTCACCCGACAGGTGATCCGGAGGCTCCTGCGGCTTCACTTCTGTTGTAATGAATTATATTGACCTTTTTAACTTGATATTGTTGCAATGTTTGCATATTAAGCATTTTAATTAGTTTTTTTTAAATGCTTAACAGGGTTAAGGCGTAACAGGATTTAATAATGCTCTCGTGTCTGAGATAATGGCTCTGTGTAGATCTAGTCCAGTTTCAAACTGGCTATTTATTATTTCTTTGTTCTTTTTTATTTTCAGACTGAATGCAAAAACATTTTAGGTCACGTACACTTCTGATCAATAGTTTGGAATAATTCAGATGTTTTTATATATCTTTGTTATGCTATCTAAGGCTGCATTTATTTAATCAGAAATATAGTAAATATTATTACAGTTTAAAAATTTTTTTTCGATTGCAATATATTTTAAAATTTAATTTATTCCTGTGATGACAAAGCTGAGTTTTACTCCAGTCCTCAGTGTCACATAATCCTTCAGTATCATTCTGATATGCTTAATGATTGTAATTATTCCAAACTTTTGACTGGTTGTGTGTGTATATAATCAATACACCTACATCTTTTTCAGCATTAAAGCATTTGTGCCCACAATTTTTTGTTATTGTAATAGAGATGTTAGGGCTAAAACAGTGTAAGACGTGCCTCATGTTCTTGTACTTATTAACCAGAGGGAGGTCAAAGGTTAGTTGAGTTGATTAGCTCTTTAACAATAGCTCTTTGATCCCAGGGTCAGAGCTCACCTCTAAAGAAACCTGACTATTGACTGATGCTGATGATGGCATAATGAGGCCCGCTGCAGATACTAAAGAACGGACCAACCTGATTAGCCGAGCCTTTGCTGCTTTAATGGTACCATGCAATTAAGGTACATCAGCACAAGCAAAGGGGATCGACCAGGATGCATGTGCCATTGAATTGCTTTTAGCTTAAGTGTGGAAGAAACAGCTATTTGTCATTAAACTGTGTTATGTAACCCAATGCAATATCCTTTGGACAACAAATGCAAGTGCAGAGCAATTTATCAGTTTTATCAGCGCAATAAATGGCAATAATGCTGGAAAAACAGGTATACTATGACATGATTCAAATAGAAAGCTCAATTCACACAAATGTTGTTGTAAACCTGTATGAATTTCTTTCTTTTGCAGAACACAAAATATATTTTTTATCCAAACAATGAGAGTCAGTGGTGTGCAAAGTTGTTTTGTGCCCCATTGACTTTCATTGTATAGACAAAAACAGTTCTTCAAAATATCTTTTTTTTGTAAGGATGTAGAATTTTCCTGGGTATCTATAAAGGAATAGTTTACTCAAAAAAGAAAATTAGCTGAAAATGTATCCTCAGGCCATCCAAGATGTAGCGTTTGTTACTTCATCAGAACAGATTTGGAGAAATGTATCATTACATCATTTACTCACCAATGGATCCTCTGCAGTGAATGGGGGCCGTCAGAGTGAGAGTCCAAAAAGCTGATTAAAAACATCACAATAATCCACAAGTAATCCACATGACTCCAGTCCATCAAATAAGTCCTCTATCTATAATTTGGTTTCTCCAGTGAAATAGTCATGTGACCTGAATCAGGAAAGAAATATGCACAGATTAAGCACCGATCAAGCAAAAACAGTACAAAACCGTTCTATACAAATATGACGGTGGTCATATTTGTAAAAGTGATATTATGGATTATGGATTTTAGACAGAAGTAATGGTTTTGTTTCTTACAAACATGCAGATTTTCGTGTTGTGGATTATTGTGACATTTTTATCAGCTGTTTGGACTCTTATTCTGACGGCACCCATTCACTGCAGAGGATCCGTTGGTGAGCATGTGATGTAATGCTAAATTTCTCCAATTCTGTTCTGTTCTGAAGAAACAAACTCATCTACATCGTGGATGGCTTGAGGATAAGTACAATTCAGCAAAATTTCTTTTTTGAGGGGGAGGGGGGAGATAAACTATTCCTTTAGCCTTTCCCTAATTCATTAATAATCTTTACATATAAAAAATAAATATTCCCTCAGAATCAAACACGCTCTTTATTTCCACAGGGTAGAGCCACTTCCCTATGATGCGCCGAAGCCCGTGGGTCATACACGTTTTGTTTGCGTCTCAGACACACACTCGAGGACAGATGGAATCCAGATGCCTTTCGGCGATGTGTTGCTTCACACAGGTGACTTCACTGAGCTCGGCCTACCATCTGAAGTGAAGAAGTTTAATGACTGGTTAGGTAAGTGTGCAAAACCAGTCCTGTTACCTTTGCTGACAAGCACTTCCCCTGCTGTCACAACACAAACTCCCAAAAAAAGTCACTTCTACCAGAAATGTCAAAATGCTTTTTTTTTTAAAAATGCATTTATAAAACTTTAAGCCTGTGCTCTTTTAGGTTTTGCGTCAACTGCAACGATGTTTTCCAGTTCCAAATCTGGTGACCTATTTTAAGTCTGATGAATATCAATAGCGTCAGTTTAGGCATTGAAATGACAAAATATTCAACATTGTTACATAATTTTTACTGAATTTTATAAGCTGCAATGTGAAGAGCAGGCAAAAGCACGCACATCGATCTCAACTGGGTGCTCGACCAAAAAACAAGTAGAAATATTTTAGATGCAAAGTCGGCAACACCAAAGCTCCAAAAGTATCAAAAAATTTATTTTTTAAAAGGACTGTCGCATAGCATATGTGACGTTTCGAGCACGCAGGCTCTTCATCAGACAAATGAACAACACTGATATCGCAAACTTTATAAGCCTACCTCCAGGTGATCAAAGGTCACATGACCATACAATATTATCGTGCTAATAATAATACCAAAACAATAACATATCAACCAAGGAGAAAAACATAGAAACCAAAAATCAAAATAAATCAAAAACATATATAAAGCTATGCAAAATACACAAATGTAATTCTCAAAATATTGTTTAATGACATTAATTGATGCCTGCCTGGGTACATAAATACAAATCAATAACCACAAAGCGTTATTTATTATATGTAGATAGATATCTTATGTTTAAAGAAATGGACGAATATCAAAATCCTCATTTAATCCTCTAGGGGACAACGTGTCTAATGTATATATCCAAAAGGCTTCACGCTGTAAAAGCAATTTGTTGATATCACCTCCGCGACGCGAACACTTCACTACTTCAATACCTATGTACTGAAGAGTGGAAACTGAGTGTCTTGAATCTGCAAAGTGCTGTGCTACCGGACTTTTTGGATCGCGATGTCTGATTGCACATCGATGTTCAGAGATGCGAGTTTTTAGAGGTCTGCTGGTCTTACCAATATAACATAGACCACAGGGGCAACGTAACAGATAAACTACATTAGCCGTCTTACATGAAATAGTGCCTCGAATTTTAAAAATTTAAAATTTTTAAAAAGCTGCAATGTGCACAGCATTTCGAGCAAGTAGGAAGGCCTTTGTTATGGCTGGGGGTGAAGTAGGTCAAATTGGAAATTGAAAAATGCCCAGCTGCTGGCTTTAATGGGTGCCTTTCAGTCTGGTCTCATTGGCCTCTGCAGCGATTCACTTTGATGAAATCAAAGGTTCTTTAGGTTTACAGAGGTCAAATAGATGTTTACCTGGTGAAATCAAAGTCATGCTTCTGCCTATGATTGGCAGCCACAGTGAGCTGTAAATTATCTCTGGTCTGTCAAAGCCATTTGAAATGTTCTTTATTTCATTTTATTTCAGATACTAGGTCACTAAAGAATGCTTCCTAAAATGTCACTTCTTAACATCTGAATAGTCGTATGGCTGTAGAGTGCATGATACTGTGAAATATTGTTTTCCATTTGCTTCCAAAATCTGTTATTCTCATTATCTGTCTCCTCTTACAGGCAGTCTTCCCTATAATAAATTATTAATTGAGATTTAATTTAAATTATTTTAGAAATATAAAAAAAAATCACTTATTAAACTTGACTTTTTACATTGGTAGTTAGGGGCACAAATAGGTTACATATGTTACTAGGTGGTCCCTGAATAATCTGATTTGATGAGACATGGTACTTGTTCTGAAAAGATTAGGAGCCACTTCTCTAAAATATTTAGAAAATCCACCAAGATCCTTTTTAGTTAACCACATTTCCAAGAAGACATTGTTTGGTGGTGTTTTCATATTTGCTTTCATTTGTTTAGGTTAATATAGAATCAGTAGCTGCAGTACGTTTTGATAAAGCTCCATAAATCACAATCAGTGCTCTATATATACAAACCATATGCAACATGTCAAGCTCGTTAGTTAAGTCGATTGACCTACATTAAGTTTGTATTTGATTTACTGGAACTGAATAAGGTTTACGTCTCTTGTATGATTTCTCATGGCTGTCTTATACCTCGAGTTAAACTGATTATCTTCAGCCATGGACAGAAAGACTTTTGTAGACCTGGGTTATGTTAGACACTGTTGTACTCTCTGCTCCGCAGGACACGAGATGTGTTCTCACTCGCTACGAATGTTCTTTATTTCATTTTATTTCAGATACTAGGTCACTAAAGAATGCTTCCTAAAATGTCACTTCTTAACATCTGAATAGTCGTATGGCTGTAGAGTGCATGATACTGTGAAATATTGTTTTCCATTTGCTTCCAAAATCTGTTATTCTCATTATCTGTCTCCTCTTACAGGCAGTCTTCCCTATGAGTTCAAAGTTGTCATCGCTGGAAATCACGAACTTACCTTCGATAAAGACTTTATGGGGGAACTCATAAAGCAGGATTACTACCGTTACCCCTCAGTGTCCAAGCTGAAGACTGAGGACTTTGACGATGTTCAGTCCGTCCTTACAAACTGTGTGTACTTACAGGACTCTGAGGTCACCATTAAAGGATTCAGGATATATGGGACTCCATGGTAAGCATTTTTAAATCATTGCTGTCATCACATTGTTTGTTACTTCTTGCTTCCTACATCTGTCATGCAGAATATTAAATGGGTTATCAAAGATTTGAATCAGATATCCTCAGCAAAGGCATAACCAGGCTTAGTTTATGTAAATTGAATTACGAAAAGCATGGTCTGGATGCACTTTTCACAATCCAGTCAATTCCGGATGGATAACATTTTGAATCTTGTCCTACATGTTTTTTCTTGTTGAATATTCTGTTTCACTCTTAAAAATGGAAGTAAAATGGGTTTCAAATGTCATTTCATGTTGACTTTGGATCTTGAACTGTGCCATCTACAGCCCTACATCATACACACACACACACACATACGCACATTCACTCTCTCTCCTTTCTTTCGCTGTTACTCTTTACACACACACACAGCCGTCATCACACATTGGCATCTTTCATGCGATGACCTCATTGTCTGATAAGCAGACCATTATCTCAGTTAACCCCTCACCCACTGGGCTGCCCCACACTACCATGGGACGCCAACAGAGCTGTGTTAGATTTCAGGTGTGAATAGATGCCTAGCAGTGTTTGGCACTAAGAGCATTGTGGCAGTGTTACACAATAATCGACAGCTACTAGAAGCAGTTTATCACCAGTAAACGACACTGAAGAGTCAGTTGAAAGTTGATGAGAGCTGCTTAATGTGCTTAATTTTTTATAATCTTTTCACCCTCTTTTTTTCAGTTAAAATGTGTGTATAAATTTGAGGTTTTTGTCATTTAAGCATATTTCACATATGATTCACATATGCACATATTTTTTTCCTACCCGCATTCTAAAGGCCCTTGCACACTGAGTCCGAAATTTTCGCACATTAAAAAATAAATACGATCTCACGTTGTGTCAGTCACGTTTACACACTGCCTCCGAAACTTTCGTCGGTCATTTTCTGCATTTTTCATTATGATAGGTGTTTTGACAATTCAGAGCCACTGTACAAGCGAACGCCAAAATCCAAAATGGCGTCTGACAAGTTGATCCACTTCTTTTCGCTGCACAAATAAGTCCTTGCACACTGAGTTCACGGAAATTGGATTGGATGATGGATCCAATATTTCCTTTTTCTTTTTCCCTTTTTAAGAAGAGAGAGGACAACAAAATCATTCTCACTGCTTGAAGACTCCATTTTGTATTGTTTTGCGAATTTTTTCGCAACGGATTAATTAATACGCATCGGACTCAGCGTGCAAGGTTTCTGTGCGCGATGAATTTTAGGATGACGAATACGAAAAAATGCATATGAAATTTTCGGACTTCAGTGTGCAAAGACCTTAATGCTAATGAATCCAGGTTATTTAAAATAAATATTTAAAAATTCTGAATTATTTATTATTAGTCATTTTTAATATGTCATTATATAAAATATAGCTAGGACTTTTTTATTAACTATATTATTTCTAATTCTGTTTCTAGTACTACTACTACTAATAATAAAATTATTGTTAACTTTAATTGGTAATAATATAAGTAAATCTCATTTGTAACTCTCATAAATGTCAAACAGGCTGCATTTTTCTAATTTATATTTTATTTGTATTATATGAATATATGTAATATTTATTTTGTTATACAATATAGTTAGTGCTTTGTAGAGTAATTTAGGTATTCTGTTTGTAAGAATAATAAATAATATATATTAATATATTTATTATCATTTAAATGTATGTATATTGTTCTTTTTTATTTGCTTAAATTACTTGTTTCTAAAGCAACTTTTGTGTTTTGTGTGTCATAAATTTTATTGGAAATTTGGGATAATTTTTAGTGCTAACTTATTGATAATTTTGATTTCTGTGTGACAAATGTTACACAAAAATACTCACTATTTATACCACCACATTGTGATTTATTTAGCTTGTAGAGGATAAATACTATATATAAATACTATACACAGTACTACCTAGTCTGTCTAAAATATCTTAAGGTCTTCAAGCCAGCCAGAATTAGAATGCTAATTTTGGTAAGAAGTGGGAAAACCAGACATCTGTGATGGGTGGTCTTGGTGGGGGTGCTCCTTGGTCATAGTTCTCCCAGTCTCTCCGGCATGAAGTGCTTTTTGTTCCAACACATCCTGGTGCTTTGTTGAGAGCCAGGATCAAAACGTGAGGCCGACCCCGGTGTGCCCCTCCAAGTGCATGCTCGCAGTGGGCCACTCTGACCTTCCTGACCCTGGGCCTCAGCTATCAAGGAGGTCATTTACACGGCTTCATTCTTCTTCCCTACAAAGTGCTCGGTCAGGCTTGACTCCCGTCTGGCCCAAGGTAGAAGACGAGTCTGTTTTATGTCCGTATATTTATCGGTATTCCCTTTCATGGCGGCACTCCCGTCAGTACATTGACCTTGACTTGATTACTCTCTACAAATATCCAATATACATTTGTATGCCTAACCAGAAGATCTAATAGAAGCGAGGCTATCTTGAATGGCTCGGCAACCACTATCCTGATAATGCCGCGTTTGGTAATCCTGCTTACGATACTCAGATATGCGTCGCGTATATATATTCGAGCTTGCAGCTGTGATTGGCTTGATTAATGTGTAAGCTGGTTGTGCTAGACGTTGGTTTGACTTTTGAAAATCAAAGGCTCTTTAATCCTCTTAGGAAAGGCAGACAAGTCATGTGACCCGAGTTCATCTTGGGTGAGTTTGCAAGGCCAGGCTATAATAGATAGTGGGGGTGTGTCTCTCTTGCTGCCATAGAAACTATCACTGCTTCATCCTCTGTCTTATGATTATAATATTCTTGTGAATGAATGATCAGGGATGATATAAAGTTGTTTGTGGTTTTTCAGGACACACAACAAAGCTGTTTATCAGCATTAGGACGGATAATAGATAGGAAGTGTAAGGCTTTCTCTCTGTGTGCGGACAGATCAGCGTGAAGCTGATAGAACTAATTACTTAATGATAGTAACATGTCATTTAAGTTGAGGACAGTTTGTCCCCACCACGTTATGCTTATGCTGATTGCCCTCACCAATTTATGAAATGGCTCAACTGTTTAAAAGTGTGAGGTCAGTATAGGATTTAATACTTATTCGGCAAATATGCATTAAATTGATCAAAAGTGACCGCAAAAGACAACACAAAAGATCTCTATTTCAAATAAATGCTGTTCTTTTGCACTTTCTATTCATCAAAGAAAAAATGTTTTACAGTTTCCACAACAATATTAAACAGCACAACTGTTTTCAGTACTGATAGTAAGAAATGTTTCAATGCAGCATATTGGGTTTTCATTTCTAGAGGATTTCATTCTCACCGGCAAGAATGAGAGAAATATAAACATTTTATGATGTGGTACATCATGTAATGCACTGATTTTAGCACACACGTGAGATTTGACAGGCTTGTTATAACATCTTGACAGCATAATGTGCTTTTACGGGCTGTACCTCAGTAGTGTTGATTCTTGAAGACCTGCTAATGAATATTAATTGACTCATTTGAATTGCCTGAATTAAGGTGTTGACAAGTATCTATAACAGTTTGATGCTTCTCAGCTCCCCTCTGATTTCACATTCATCTATCCACAATGCGATGGCTTTCACATGTTCCCCGGGCATGGCCTTGTTGTTAGCGTCACACTCTTCCAGTTGAGACATATGCTTGTTGTTCCTTAGCTTGCCTATGTTTTCATTTTATTTCATTCATCGTTGACCTTCATGGAAGAAACGCAGAACTCACATACTGTGCGTAAATGTAATTACCCCGTCCATCCTCTCAGCTATCAACAGAAGCCTTCATAGAAGCAACCATTTTCTCTGGCTCCTGCCGACAAGCTACCTGCTCACGTCACTGATTGTAAGCTGACCCCTGGCTTGAAGGTGGCGTCATTTGTCAGTGGTAATTAACAGCTGACGTCTCCTCCGCTGGGCCTGATGATGGCTGGCGGCGGTTGCGGTACCAGGCAGGGAGGATTGAGAAATCGAGGGGGGATGGAGGGCATAGTGAGGGCACAGTGAAAGAGAGAGAGAGCGATGGACTGACTAGAAAAGGGGTCAGATGCTATTAGTAAGCAGGCTGTACAGAAATATGTCCACCATGTAGAAGTTTCTCTCAAAAATAGATCTATTCCCAAGCTTCAATAGTTGAGTGGGCCACATGTTCCACATGCAAACCTTTTTTCTAAGTGAATGAATAAACAGCTTAAAGTTAACATGAAGCTGTCTTCCTAGCCTGTTTTGTACTTCTGTAATGTGAAATATTTTTTGAGTGCAACAGTACAATTGAAAGAGAAACAAACTACACTACTGTTGAAAGGTTTTGGATCAGTAACATTTTTTTTAAAGAAATGAATATTCCTGTTCAGCAAGGATGCATTAAGTTGAATAAAAGTGACAGTAATTTATAACAGACATTTATAGAATTCTATTGCAAATAAATGCTGTTCTTTTGAACCTTCTATTCATCAAAGAATTGTGAAAAAATTATCAGTTTCCACAAAAATATGAATCAACACAACTGTTTTCAACATTGATAATAGTAAGAATAAGCAGCAAATAAGCATATTAGAATGATTTCTGACGGATCACTGAAGACTTGAGTAATGATGCTGAAAATTCAGCTTTTACAGGAATAAATTATAACATTTTAAATTGTAATAATATTTAATAATATTGCTGTTTACTGTATTTTTGATCAAATAAATGCAGCCATGATGAGAATAAAATACTTATTTCAAAAAGCCGAAACATTTGAATGGCAGACGTAATGTATATTCTGACCAATCTTTAACAATATTGGGGCAGGGGAAAAAAAGGTTGTTTTTGGATTCATTAATATCGAAAAACGTTTGACATTTGCAACATATTAGGAGGAATATTTAACAGATTTGCTGTCAAACTTGCTCTGGGTTGTGTGCTGCGTGGTACCTTCACAAAATCACACTAGACAGGAAATCCCAACAATATCTCATTTCCTCTCTACTCTCATTTATCTTGTCCCACGTCCATCTCGTCTTTTTCTCTCTTGACCGTTGATGACTTTCTCCAACATCACTTTCACAATCACACATCGTTCTCTGATCCCCCTCTCTTTCGCCGTCCTGCTGTCAGGGGCAGATAAATATTTCAGTAATCCTTTTTGCATGTGAGATGTTTGAAGGACTGGCAGGCCTGTGCATTAGAGTGGCACACTGATTCCAAAGTAAGCACCGGTAGTGAGTTTGTCTGTTGCTGAGGCTCAGCCGGCTGCTCCTGTGTGCCACTGTGTGTGTGTGTGTCCAGGTCCCTGAGAGTTCATCAAAACAAAGTGCTGATGCAGCCAAAACAAACACACATGCAGACACAAATATATACTGTCTCTGTACTGAACAGTTTCTGAAAGTGAAAGCTTTCTTTTTCTCTTTCTCACTCTGCTTTTTTTTTTTTTTAAAGATTTTTCCTCTCTCTCTCTCTCTCTTTAAATTTACATGACTAAACTTTTTTGTTTCTTTTCTTAGTATTTATTTAAAAAGGAACAGACTTAAGAAAATAATGTAATAAAAATTATATTCATTACAATAAATCATAATAATGTTTAATTATATTAATTATATTTAAAATTCACCCAAAAGGTTTTGGGTTAATTTTTTTTCTTTTAAACAAAATAAGGACTTAAGAAAATAATATAATTATAATTATTTGTAATAATATTTAATTATATTTAAAATTCATCCAAAAGGTTTTGGGTTAATTTTACATAAAAATGTAGTAAAATAATAATTCATTTAAATATTTTTGCGATCCTTAAATTTATAATAATAATTAAAACCAGAGGTAGTTATTTTGCAATAATATTCATTCTCGCGTATAACTCAGCTGTTTACCAAATAATAAAGGGACATTAAATATTGATGTTGAGATATTTATATTGAGATCAGATCAAAGAGACCACAAAGTGATATGAGAGGCATGAAACTAGCGCAGTGTTTGAAATCGGTCATTAGGGACAAATGTATAAAGGTTGAAATTAAGATTGACCAAAATCTAATATTCCAGTGCGCCATGTAGTAATACATTTCCTTTATACTGCCTTCCTTTATTTGTTCTCTGTCTGTGATCCTAGTTTTTATTTGCATGTCAGGAAGTAATGACATCTCATTGTCGACTAGCTTGATTTACGGATGAAAGCCTGACTCGGGCACTGACATTTATGTGCGAGTTAAAGCAGACGGGTCTGAGTATGTTTGCAGGAAAGCTAACAGGGTTTGAGAGATTGTACCCAAGAGTACCGGCCTGGTGCACAGTGTTCGAAAGCGACCACTCGCCTTTATTTGCCTTCCCATCAATCATCCACGGACAAGCCCAGCTACCCAACGTACACACACTTACACTGAGACCTCAGCAGCCATTTCCTGTGTTCAGGCTCTATTTCATCCACTATCAACTCCATTCAACTCAAATCTATGAAGAAGTGCTAATGGATAGACAAACAGTAGATAATGCTGAGTCTATGAGAGATGGACGTTCAGTGTCAAATGTTTGCTTGCATATTTGTCTTAAACACAAAATAATTATTATTTGGTAATAATCAGTGTTAACTGTGCAAATCCAGGGTGGTTCACTTACGTCGGTGCTCGTGCTGGGGCTGGTGTTGTTTGGATGCCGATTTTGTAAAGTTTTTGCTGGGATGGGCATTTAAAAAAATCTGAAATTCGCTTTTGCGCCATTATCTCCTTGTATTAAAGTTAATCTTGTTCGCATTCTGTACAGTTCATGTCTGATACCACGCGCTAGCGTCACGTGTTCATGAGGATTAGGCTAATCATTCCATATAGAAAACATCACAAGTAAAATTAATCATGTTTATAAAGATTAACATGGGTTTATTATAGCCCACTTACATTTTACATTTCAGAGATCATTACAAATAAATTATTAAATGCTAAAACTGAATAAATTTAAATGAACAAACTTGGCGTTGCATTTGCAACCATGTGAAAACAGGGGGTGCTGCAGCCCCCTCAGCACCCCTACTTCCCGTGACCCTGACTCTAATGCAAACATTCATTAATATTAGCAAATAATAAATGAAAAACTGACCATGAAAACAGTATTTTCAAGTCAAGATGGTAAACAGATTATCTTTTTACCAAGTTCAAGGGGATACCCATGTTTGGATTGTTTGGAAATCTGTATTTTATTTAAATCGCCATCACACCACTGCTCACAAACAACGGGGACGCCAGAGTTGCACTTGCCTCAAATTTCAAAGGTAAAATTCATAGTCAACAAAAGCTTTTTGCCAAATGCATGACAGAAATGTTTGCACTGGACTATGTTCTTATTAGGGTTTCCGCTTCAGTTAAATTGTTTACATTTAAGGCCATGCAAACTCTTAAATGGTACAAAAAGTCTAAATTATAAGAGTTCTTTGGGGACGGAAAGACAAGAATTGCTATATGGATTAATATGACGATTAAACTTCAAAAGGCTACGATTTCACCGAATAAACTTGAGCGCTGCATGTCAGCTTTGTGTACTGCGGTTACCGGGGAAACCACTATAT
>NW_015646352.1:1827734-1829235 GCF_001515625.1 Sinocyclocheilus rhinocerous | reverse complement strand
TTAAAGGGGTCATATTATGCTATTTTAAAGATCATTATTTTGATCATTATTTTGTGTATTTGGTGTAATAGAATATGTTGACATGCTTTAATGTTCAAAAAACACATTATTTTTCAAATACTGTACATTATTGTAGGTCCTCTATGCCCCGCCTCTCTCAAACGCTTCGTTTTCTACAAAGCCCCCTCCTTTGACAAGCGCAGTCTGCTCTGATTGGCCAGCTGACCCAGTGCATTGTGGATTGGCCGAACACCACAAGCACGCGTCGGAAATGTAACGCCCCTTACCATAATCGCTTCAGCTTTCAAAGTAAATATCAAGACAGTTAATAATGTCGTTAGTTTTACCATCAGTTCAAGCCCGAAAGGGCAACAGAGTCGCGTGACAGACACAGTGATGATTCACTGTGAGTGTAATTCAGCAATTCTATGTTTCATTAGTTTTTTGTTGTTTTGTAACCTTATGACACGTCTGGTTAGGAAATGTATTTGGAGAACAACTTTTTTATTTGGCAGACCTTGTTTTTTGTAAGGTTTAACTGGGTCTCTAAGTTTAATTGGCAGTTATTTTAAAGCAACAACCATACTTTTCTATTATTCCCTCTAAAACCTTCTTCATTCTCTCTGTAATTGGTTTTCAATACTCTGCTCCAGGATTTCTATTGTTATTCTGAGGTGGTACAAGTGACTGGGCCCTAGTCCCTCATCTATTTCAACATAATTCAGTGAATGAAAAAGAAGCTCCAGGCCTCAGAGAACATGTTATGAACACCCTTTTCCCCTCTAGTCTTAACCTTCTGCTTCTCAGAGGCTCTGACTTTGTCAAGTGCTTGTTGTAAAATGACCTCTGGACAACTGGGCATGTGAGCTCATACATATATGCATGCCTGTGAGTATGGGTAGAATCAAGCTCTTTTAAAGGGTTAGTTCACCCAAAAATGAAAATTAGGCCATAAATTACTCACCCTCAAGGCATCCTAGGCAGGGGCGGACTTACCAATTAGGCAAAGGTAGGCGACTGCCTTGGGCCCCCAAAAATGCTTTTCACTCCTAATTGGATGTGCCTTTAGAGAGAAATGCATGGATTACATAATGAAAGAGTTTATTTTATTAGGAGTCTATTTTCGATTTGAATTATTTCGTTTTAAAGTAATAATTTAAAGCTTTCTATATAATTTTAATCATGTCTGTGAGGCAATTTGCTGAGTTTAGGTTCATCATTGTGAAGCGCTCCTGTTCAAGACAGAGACGGCAGAAAGCGTTTGTTTTCTTTATTTTATAAAAGCACAACGTTTGGTTGATATTGTGAGTGCACACAAATAAAACTAGACCCTTTAGAGTTTAGAATGATTTATTACTCTTACCTTTATGAGCAAAAATTACTGTGTATTTGAAGTTGTTTCCACTGTTAGAAAAAAAAAGCAAGTGATACACTGGCGCCTCCATGTCCTGCAGAGCGCTTCAGCTTCCACTCTCCGCTCAAACGATTGGATATGCGTCTA
>NW_015646352.1:1818371-1826218 GCF_001515625.1 Sinocyclocheilus rhinocerous | reverse complement strand
TGAGGCCCGTGCAGGGCTCTAATCCACTTCATCCAACGCTGTTTTGTTCTCATCTGTGAGCATGCTCTTGATATATGTATTTTACCATTTTGTTGAGTTTAAAACGTGACACATTCGTCCTGCTCTCACTGATCATTTGGTCTCCCCCACAACATGAAAGAAAGCCATTATAACATGTACATGAAAAATGTAGAAACATTGGACACAACTATGGGGCAACATTGTGCAGCAGCAAGCATCACAACAAAAAAGGAACCTCAAGTTAATCTAGGAAAATGTGTGCAAATGTATAGGGCCCCATTCCTATATTTTGCCTGGGGCCCCCAATTCACTAAATCCGCCCCTGATCCTAGGTGTATATTACTTTCTTCTTTCAGACGAATCCAGTCGGAGTTATATAAAAAATTGTCTTTGATCTTTCAAGCTGTTTAATGGCACTCAGCGGGTGTTGCAGTGCTTCGGTCCGAAAGAAGTGAAATAAAAAGCGCACCTCCATTAAAAAAAAAGTGTCTCACACGGCTCCGGGGGGTGAACAAAGACCTTCTGTAGCGAATCGATGCGTTTTTGTAAGAAAAATAACCATATTTAAAACGTAATAATCAATTTAATCTAGCATTCGCTCACTGTTGTAAACAGAAGCAGCTCCGGGCGGATGACATATGAGGTCAGCTTTGCGCATGCGCCGCTCAGAAGTGACAAATGCGGAAGCGCAGGGGAGAGATCAAAACAAAACAACGGTCAAGAATTAGAAGTACAAAACGAGGATTTGTAAAGAAGAATGTCAGAGGATTTCGAGATAAGCTAAGAGGTGACTGGTTTTCCTTTGCTAAAGTAAGGAAACTTTGCTTCCTTTGATCCTGTAAACAAACGTTGGTTTTCATGAGACTCACCGGCGCATGCGCAGCGCTGACCTCATACCCAACATACATACACACGTGTTGTTAATTAGGTGAATGAGACGTTCTCCTGTGTGTACAAATGAAAAAAAAAATCTATGCAATTAGTGAATGAGATTTACTTTTTTAAAAGAACAATCCTAAGTTAGAAAATAAGACGAAAGTAGCAGAATTTTATTTTTAAGAATGTTTTATGCATCCAACCCCAGGGTTTTCCTTGCATCCAGACTATTTATTGAAGCTATGCTGAAAAATGGGCCATTCAGAAATAGTTGTGATGTCACAACTATAAGCACATTAAAATATAGGCACTTCCATTTTAGCGTTTGTTTCAAGCTGTGTTGAAATCCTGCACTGTAGTGCAGCTTCTGAAGTGCCGGTGAGCAGTTGCAGACGTTGCTCTCCGCAGTGCTTCCAGCTCTCATTTGTCTGCACTGTCTCCATCAATCACCCAGCTCTGCTTATCAGCATGGGGTCAGTTCCTGCCTTCTCTACCAAGGCCTACATTTAGCCCTGGCCTTGCGCAGCCTTGTCTAGCTGGGGCCAGATACTTGGCCCTTATCAGACGGGGTCTGAGAGTGGTAAATAAAGGTCTGGCCCGGGTTACCGCAGGCTGTCAGCAGGCCCGTCCCAGAGGGGAAATAAAACTCTTATTAACATGCTTCTGCTCATTGGTGCTGACAGCTTGATCAATCTGCCTCCTCTGCAGATGACCTCTGCGAACCGCCGGATGTCCTGATGGAGGTTGAAATGAATAGCTTGAGTTGTGCCATGGCCTCAAATCTGATACTGCAATACTCTGAGGCATTTTTAGGCTTTTTTCATGCACCTTACTAACTAGTCTACTTTGAATTTTTTTTTTGAGAATACTGTCAAGTTTTGCGTATGTGTGTGAGAACAGCATGCAGGCATGTTTATGATGATTTCGACATTTATGAAGTGTGTAAAATGTATCTGTCTGCTCCCACAGGACCCCGTGGTTTAATGGATGGGGCTTTAACTTACCTCGCGGCCAGTCTCTCCTCGATAAGTGGAACCAGATCCCTGAAGATGTAGATATTCTTATGACACATGGGCCTCCTCTGGGTAAGCATTGAAATGTGAATGTATGTATACATCAGTTTGTGTCTGCAGATGGACTGTTGTATTTTAAAGTCATCATAAATGTGATGATACACCACTAAGGATGTGATGTTGGGACTTTGTCCAGGGTTCAGAGATTGGGTCCCCAAAGAACTTCAGAGAGTTGGCTGCGTGGAACTACTCAACACAGTACAAAAGAGGGTCCGACCCAAACTCCACGCATATCATCTTGGATGCCCTGGGGGTAAGCAGATAAACATCACATTTTCATTTTTGGGTGAACTATCCCTTTAAGCATTTTATTGTATATAAAATAAATGTATAAAAATGTTTTCTTTCTCATTCTCAGGGTATGGCATAATGACAGATGGCTATACAACATTTATCAACTCCTCCACATGTACAGTCAGCTTCCAGCCTACCAATCCACCAATCATATTTGATCTCCCCAACCCAGGAAACTCTTGAGACTCATTAAAGCCCCGCCCCCTTTTTTCTACATAACTCTTCCTTACTTAAAAGTAATAGTCTTTTTGTACTGCTTGTATTTAAAAATGCATGGAAATGAAATATTTTTTAAAGTCGGATTGAAGCCGACACCATTTGAAGGACTATTGTAGGTGAAGAAGAACTTGTGAATTCATATTTGTAACTTGTTTGCATCAGTTGCCTTTTGATTTTCCTTTTTTATTGGTCAGGATCTTAATAAGTGCATTATAAAGGTACTCCTAAAAGCATCAGCAATACTTGATCATGTCTGATTTAATATTAATTGTGCTTTGTAAATTTAATATAAAGTTATTTAAAATCATGAACTCATGTGTGGTGTATTGAATTTTGGATTTTAATGAGTAAGTGTGTACCTCACCCCTGTCGAAGGGACCAGTGGGTCTGATATTTATTGCTCCAATCAGACTTTGCACTTTTCTCATCAAGAAGACACATCTTTATCTACCAGGCCATTAAACACCATAAGACACGCATTTTTCCTCTCAACATAAAATAGAGTGGCACAGTTTGTCAAAAGATGGAAGAGATTGTGTGTTGTGAATTGAATTTCGCATTATCGCTGTGCTGCTTTTGTCCTATACTTACAGTTTAGAAGCGGCTGAATGTGCAAATTCTCCAGATCATAAAGATACCTGGGGTCTGGCTTTGCATTTAGCACATATTAAAAGTGGACGAGAACTTTCAATATGATTGGTTCTGCGTCAGAGATATATTTGATTCCTCTCTGAAAAGATTCAAACACAATTGTTTATCCTAGATTTGCAATGCCTTTGTATTCCATTGGTTTCAAAACTGGAAAAAACATTACACCACTAAGCCCTTTCATTTCTCCTCATCTCTATTTTTAGTTGTTGTAATAATGTGTATTGTATATTTCACAGTTGATCCGCAATCTTGTGAGCACAAAATTTTTTTATGTAATTTCTGCTATTTTAGATGCTTTCTTTCTATGTTTTGTGACTTTTTTATCCATTGTGACATTTAGCCAAGTTTATATGCAAATAAAACTGCAAGATTTTTATCTGATGTCTGTCATTTATCTTTTTGTCTTTTAAGTCAGTCAAAAGAAATATCAACATTTACACACCCTCATGTCATTCCAAGCCTGACTTAGTTTCTTCTGTGGCATACAAAAGAAGTTTAGAAGAATGTATTGAGCTGTTTTTCCCAACACAATTAAAGTGAATGGTGACCAAGGACTGTCAAACACCAAAATAAAAAAAGGCATGATAATAAAAAAGCCTACAAGTCTGGAAGCCAAATGCTATCTTTAGTAACAAAATGAAATAAATTCACTGAACTATTGCTTTGTGTAACCATTCACTTTTACTGTATGGAAACGAGCAGCTTGTGCATTTCAGTTTTGGGTGAACTATCCCTTTAAAAGCTTTATTTCTTTCCCACACAGTTAATAACGATGCATTTAATCTATAGTTTAGCAACAGCTTTGATTGATTAATGAAGTCCATTAATTACCCCACATCTGTCAGACTTGAAAAAGAATAGATAGCGTTGACAGGGATGGCCATAACCTGGTGTTGTCTGTCAGATGCTATTGATTGTGGAAATGTTTCAGTGCAGCCTTGGCGTGCTCATCTGATGGATGTCACAGGCTGATGCTAACTCTGACCCCGTGTGCTCCCGCTGATAGCAGCAGCAGCAAAGATGTTCAATCAGCCGACGCTTCACAGTGTCAACCGACACTAAACGCTAAAAAGAAGATGCAGAATGGGTCGCTTTTTCAACAGCGTAACACCAGACTCTCAAGGTCAGGCTTAACCATACATGAGATCAGGCGTATTCAGTATTCAGGCGTTTCAGTAGTCATGTCAAAGCAATAACTAAATCAGCATACTATCATCTCAAAAACATTGCAAGAATTAAATTAATGTTTTGTTTCCAGTCAAGACTTAGGGAAACTTGTTCATGCCTTTATCACCAGCAGGGTGTAATGGTCTCCTTACCGGCCTTCCCAAAAAAGACCATTAGACAGCTGCAGCTCATCCAGAACGCTGCTGCCAGGATTCTGACTAGAACCAGAAAATCTGAGCATATCACACCAGTTCTCAGGTCCTTACACTGGCTTCCAGTTACATTTAGGATTGATTTTAAAGTATTATTACTCGTTTATAAATCACTCAATGGCCAAGGACCTCAATACATTGCAGATATGCTCACTGAATATAAGCCCAACAGACCACTCCGATCATTAGGATCGAGTCAGTTAGAAATAGGGTTCCCTCAAAACAAGGGGAGTCCGCTTTTAGCTATTATGCCACCCGTGGTTGGAACCAGTTTCCAGAAGAGATCAGATGTGCTAAATCAGTAGCTACATTTAAATCTAGACTCAAAACACATCTGTTTAGCTTTTACTGAATGAGAACTGTGCTACGTCTGAACTGATTGCACTGTATTTTATGTAGGCCTATCATCATTTTCTATTCTTAACTGTTTTAATTTCATTTTAAATCAATTTAAAATAATCATTTTAGAATTTAATTCCTTGCTTTTATTATTGTGATTTTTTTTTTTTACTTTTCTGCAAAGCACTTTGAATTACCATTGTGTATGAAATGTGCTAGGCCTATATAAATGAACTTGCCTTGCCTAATGCCTTGCCTTCACATCAACGGACGATAACGTTCTCTTTATTATAAGCGCATGCTGCAGTTTTGTCGTCTGCTAATGCTCGAGCTCTAAAGTCTGGTGGATTTTGGCTGTAAAGTGTAAATGTTTTTCATGTTCATCAGCTGGAAAAAAATATCATGTTTCCAATGTTACCTACCGTTCTTTTGTGTCCTTATCTTTAAGGCCCGTTCACCCCAAGGACAATAATATAACAACAACGATAAAAATAGTAAAAAAAAAAAATCGAGTCCACATGACAACTACAACGATAACGACACGGAGGAATAACTTGGAAACATTTTCAAAACAATATTTTCCAGTTGATTAACGACGTTAACAGGCAATCATAATACACATTGTTTTAAAAAGCAGAACTAAAATGATTTTTAAAAAATGACAGTAACTATTAAAACTTATAGTTACTGAAACGCTCTGAAATTGAAAGTCTCTCGTATCACCTAACTGGCGCCATCTCGAGTCTCATTTAGCGATTGTAGCAAAAATCCCCTCAAAGGACTGATGCGGTGTTCGTCTTGCTGCTACAGTAGGTTGATAGAATTATACAATCTTAATCCTATGCTTAACCTGATCTTGATCCCGAAACAAATCCTAATCCTATCTATCCCTAATCTGAGAAGCCAATTATTGCTGCTCAATTCATTATAATATGCTTCATAGACGAGTTTCACAATTTGAGTTGAATTGCTGAAATAAATGAACTTTTCCACGACATTCTAATTTATTGAGATGCACCTGTATATACCTTAATTAGGTACACATAGAGAACAACCTTTGGATGGTATAAAGATACATATTTGATATGCCTAAATTACACCATCTTTTAAATAGAGAATCTGAACTCATGCCACTATTCTACTTTGCAATCATTAAACTTAATCACTAAGTCATCTTATCAAACCTATGCATAAAAAACTCACAACCTGGACTATGAGTTTGCTCAGTTTATCTAAAATGATTAATGATAGCTTAATTTCTATTGATAACATACAGCCTTATCCATCTCCTAAAAATATTGCTGCTAAATTGCTAATGATGCTACACATGATGCATAGAGCTTTAAATATATACATACATAAACATATTGTATAATTTAATAGACAAACCTCAGTCGTGAGTTTTGGCTCCATCTTGTGGCCAAAGAAAACTTGTTAGAAATGGACTATGTCAATTTAACCTTAAACTGTTATAAATATATAATATATAAAGTGTGACGTAATTGATCATTTAATGTCATTTATCAGTAGTTTTGGGTCATAGTTGCTTAATTGCATTTAGCTTCAAACATATATGTTATTATGGTGTGGTTTCTGTTTGAGTGGAGTAATGTTATCATTCCGCTTGGCTTCACAGTTCATATTCAACATACCTGAAGTTGGGATGAATATAACTCTTTCAAGACATTCCCTCTTTGCCTGTGTTGACAGGAAAGCCTTTGACCATCTCTTTTTCTAGTGGTTCAGAAGTTGGCACTCATTAGTCGAGCACTGGTGGATGCAGAATGAACTCCATCTTGAGCATGAACACCCTTGGGTTTCATTTATTTATGCATCCTCTGGCAAAATGCTAATCCAATAAGATGCAAAAAATATATTAAAAAATATTAAGTGCATGCATCCAATCTAATAATATTTCAGAACTACATCATTACTACTTCATTACCTGATCTAGTTCATTATTAGCTAATAATAGATTAGTATTAGAACACTGAGATAAAAGCTTTGTTCTTACATGGCTGTATGATATGAAGAATTTGCTCTTGGTGAAGCATGGCTGGTGATTTGAAGGATTCTCTCACCCCCCGTTGACCGCAGAGGTCATATAGCGGCCAAAACCTGCAAGTGACAAAGGTAAAGCCTTAAAAAAGAAAAAAAGGGAACACACACACACACACACACGTCTTGTCAGCTATCCTTGTGGGGACTCTCCATAGGCGTAATGGTTTTTCTACTGTACAGACCGTATATTCTATTGCCCTACACCAACCCTAACCCTAAACCTACCCCTCACAGGAAACTTTGTGCATTTTTAGATTTTCAAAAAACTTCATTATGTGTGATTTATTAGCTTGTTTACCCGTGGGGACCTCAATTTAGGTCCCCACCATGACACGAGTCCCCACGAGTCTGTGTGTATTCAGGTTTAAGTCCCCACCAGAATAGAAAAACAGGTACACACACACACACACACACACACAATTTCTATAACAACAACAATAACAAATAGGAAAACCATTTTTATCAAATAACCACATTTTTCTTTAAAATTATGACATAGACATTTACATAATGGTTTCCCGCTGTCTACTGTACAAAGCATGTGATAAAAAGTACAGAAACCTGAGTTAAAATTAAGTTGTATTTATTCTGACCACTAGGGGGAAACAGATCTCCATGATCTACAGAAGATGACATTTAATTTGAGTCCATCAAACATCTTTTTCTTTTTTTTCCATTTATTCAGTTTATATATGGATATATTTAAATGTTAATATTTTTATTTTATTTTCATATTTGCAGCCACAATAATTATAGAATCTCTCTCTCTCTCTCTGTGTGTTTGTATATATATATGTGTGTGTGTGCATTCAGTTTATATATGCATATGCAAATATATTTTAAATGTTTATTGTATTATTTTTATATTCATATTTAAAAACATCATGACAATTACGATGGAATTTAGTAACACACACACACACACACACACACA
>NW_015646352.1:1808773-1818337 GCF_001515625.1 Sinocyclocheilus rhinocerous | reverse complement strand
AAACACACACACACACACACACACACACACACACACACACACAATCAGAACATTAAAATATAAATGTCACTTGTGTGTTTTGGTAAATATGAGTGTTAGAGTGTGAGTGCGTGTCCTGAGGGTAAAGTTACAGTCAATCTGAAAGTGCCTTTACATTCTAGAGCCATATATATATATATATATATATATATACATAAACTTATGATCTCTTATACGTTCTTTTTAGCAATATCAATAACAAACAAAAAGAGACACACTAGAGGGGTAGATCACAGTAAGGCAGACACAGATGGGGTATGTTAATATTTCATTCAAAAGAGAATCAATAATTCAGAGAGCTAAAGGTAAAGTGGACACCCAAAAAAGGCAACATGACACGACAAGCATAGCTGAGGTCAAAGGTCCCTGTCATAGAAACTAGCCTGCGATCAAACTCACTATACAAAAAAAGTTCGATTCAAACTAGTAAACAGTCGCGGGCGCTAACATGCAGTTAAAACACATACAGTAAACACTCAATGAGTGTTTGAACACTGAATCGTCGCTATAATTTTCAACCCTCCTTTCGGTACCTCTCAAACTCTCTCTCATTCTGCCTGAGCTTTCATCCTGAAAATAGCTTTCAAAATTACAGGCCTCACATTTGTTGTAAGACCAAAACAATTATGAAAGTCTAAAGAATCGACGAATTAAAAAGTAATTTCGTCTCATCAGATCACAACCGCACCCCCCTTTCCCAAACATCTCGTCTCCCACCCCTCCCCTGTCTGCAGTTGGGGTGGCCCATCAAGGCCTGACATTTAAATGGGCCGATGTTGAACACATGCGGAATGATGGGACTGAATCAGATGGAGCTCCCCGCTGGGATGATTAGTGTGCGGCTACTCAGCCACATTGCTTTCTCTCAATCAGAGCAAAGCGTCTTCATTTACATACGCTGGCTGCTGTCATTAGTGCTTATGCAAAGGAGGAGACCGATTCTGAGGCCGGCTCACCTGCAGCATCAAAGGCACACATACACACAGTTTACACACCCTTTGAAGTATATGCATTTTTAATATTAAAAAACTTCATCATCATGAGCATTTTTATATTATTATAAACATTTAACAAAAATTTTTATTTTTATTACCTTTTTTAATTAAAGACTTAAAACATTTAATAATAAAACACTTAATCAAATTTTTAGTTTTAGTTTTTTTTTCCATTAAATTATTATTAAATTTACTTAACATGATTTTTAACCATTTTCAAAAATAAGAGATATAATCTTTAAAAAACAAAGTCATAAAAAGAACCAAAGATGCACAACAGACATTTACATAATAGCCATAAAATATGACAATACTTAAAAGCATTTTTATTACATTTTTATATTAAAGATTTGATAAAACATTTAGTTTTACACTTTATTGAATGATTTTAATTATTTTATTGTTTTTATTAAATTATTATTAAATTCTATTTTTTAAAAGATATTTAACAAGATTTTTTTAAAATACGAGGGAAAATATTAGAAAATAATGTCATGAAAAGCCCTGACATTTGTATAATAACAAAATATGACTAATATTTTACAAATTATCCTATGAACATTTAAGAACATGTTTTCAAAAAAAAAAAACTTAGATTTTTTTTAAATGAAAGATTTAATAACAAAAATAAAGATAAAAATGTTAAGATTAAAAAATGGACCTAAAGAAGATGCATAACATATATTTGCATAATACCAACAAAAAATATGACAAAATATTTTACTCAAATTATCCAGTCCAAAACTTTACATACTGCGGCCTCATCAATAATTTCAGATCTCAACAATATCTCAAACTGTTCTCTGATTTTTTATATAAATATAACAAACATTTCTCATTCAATTCTTCCAAAACCAAATTATCTAAGCTGTTGATATATACATATACATACATATATATATATATATATATATATATATAAGCACCAAAGTTAATACCTCAATATAATTCAACTGTGGACTCAATTAAGTCTCAAAGAGCACATCTGAGCAATAAAGCCAAGTAGTTTTAAAATTAATAAGGTCTATATATCATTTAACTATTGAAGTGGAAAATAATGCAACTGTCATGCGGTGTTTGGTGCTAATGTCCAGTATGGTGTCTCGGTTTGACTCTTCAAATAGCATGCACGTGTGTTTGTGGAAGTGTGTGTGTCCTCTTCTGTTCCCCCAGGGGTCCTGGTCCCCTCCTCAGCAAACAGACGACTTTGCCACGCTGTGGCTAAACCACCTTCTGCAGACCCTCACTGGCCATCACACCCCGGGACACACACCCCTGAGTGGACAGCTGCAGCTGCTGCCGATGCCCCACAGTGACCACTTCACACAAAACCTCACGGCTACACACACACACACACACGCAGAAACCCAAGGTCGTGTCACCGCGGGCACGCCTGCCTTTCTGTTGGGATATGGTGACGTATCCTACAATGCTTTGCGATAGACTGAGGAGATCCATCTCATGTCTGTGTTCAGGCCGAACATGACCCACAACAACATAATCAAATACCTTTTCTTTCTTAATGTTGTAATACCTTCATGTTTTATGAGTTAAATGTTACAAACTTAGTATGTGAGCTAGAACGCTAGGACACATTCTCTCAATTTTATTATAACTCAACTTCAAATTAAGAAAAAATGCAAGCTCTTTTCATTTTAAAAAGGAATTAATTGAAACTAGGCCATAAATGTTTATATTCTCATGTTACTGAAATGTAATATTTCCTTTTCAAATGAAAAAAATATTTACTATAATACCAGTATTTACTATAATAATAATAATAATAATATTTACTAAAAAAGTTAAATAAAATTAAGTATATATTTTAAAAAATTTCATTTTTAATTTAAAATATTTAATAAGTATTTTAAAATGCATTATTTAATTTAAATATGTATTATTCCTACAAACAATTTAATGAATGTCATTTAAAAGCAAGTTTATTCCAAATATCAAAATGATATTTTTTTTAATTAAATATTTTACCATTATTGATTTGATTGATTTAGATTGTTTTTTTTTTAAATAAGAGAAAAAAAGTCAAAATAATGTAATTGAAATTGCCCAGAAGATGATCCACAAAACATATTTGCATAATGGCAACAAAATAATATTTCGGACCAAAACTCTACATACCGCTGGCCTCATCAAGAATTTCAGATCTCAATGTCTCAAACTGTTCTCAGATTTGTAAAATTTTATTTTTAATTAAAACATTTAAAAATGCATTATTTCAATTATAATAAAATTTGTATTATTTATTCAAAACAATTAAATGAACGTTCGAGATATAGTAGCAGCTCCAAGATTGTGGCTCCCACCCCCAGAGAGCCTTATAAAGTATATACCTTCACTCTCAGAAAAAAAGGTACAAAAGCTGTCACTGGGGCAGTACCTTTTCAAAAGGTACACTTTTGTACCTTTTAGGTACTAATATGTACACTTTAGATACCAATATGTACTGTCTTAGGTACAAAGGTGTGCCTTTTGAATAGGTACCGCCCCAGTGACAGCTTTTGTACCTTTTTTTCTGAGAGTGTTGAATACACTTAAAAGCATATAAACAGCAAGTTTACAGCATGCTTTTGCTTGTGAATTTAGGTCCAGAGTTGAATTCTGGGTGATTTGCACATTGTATCATGTATTTTATTTTTATCCATACTTGAAGTTGCAACATGAAGTCATTCTGAACAGAGATTTACAAATACGGAATAACATGGAAGCCACGTCACTAAATGTTTACAGGCCTCGCTGCATATTGTGGACGTAACCAAACAGAAATTTCGATACTAAAATAGCATTACCTTCAAAAATGCATTTCTTCAAGGTATCAAACGGTTTCTCAGTCTCTCCCATATACAAAAACTTTGAAATCCGAGTGTATGTGTGATCTCTCTTTCAAGTGTAAAAAATATTGTCTGTTCGAATTACTTTTGCCACCTCCTCCCTACTGTAGCTAAAATACAAAAGACTCTCTCACACACACACACACACACACACCCACAAACACACTCTTTCACAAACACATGCATGGTGCGCAGGTCTATCCACAAATATCATGTGACAGGGCAGTGGGTCCCATCACCTGAGGTCAGAGAGGCTGCAGACCTGCCGCTTGGCTGGACACCACCAGAGACGGACAAATTGGCAACAGATTGTTCCTGACACAATTTATACGGCAACCTGACAGGACACACAGAGCCGGTGCTGCTGGGTGCCGTTACCACTGCGCATCAGGGGTGACAAGTCTGCTGCGAACGAGAGGTTTGCTAAAGGAGCGACAGCACGCTGGAGGAAGAGTAATGGACAGGAACAATGGATGGATGAGTGCATATTGAGAAGAAAGGATGAATGGAAGGTGTCCAAATGCTTCAAGGTTACTTTCAGAGGTTTGAAATGTCGCAGCTGCTGAAATGTTCACTAAACAACGCTCTAGAATGTTGTAGCAGATCGTCTTAGAAGTTGTAGTTTTTAAAGTTTTTCTAAAAAATTATATGGGGCAAGTTGTCACTATGGAACCTGTCATTATTAATAGTCTGTTATAGGCTTTTCAACTTAATTTAATCAGTAAAACAATTAGAAAATACAAAACTAGCAACAATTATTTTCTAGAGCAAATGCTCTTCATTTTATCAAATTTTAATTACAAAAGTGAAAAATAATGTCACAATAGTGCATGTGATTAAATTAGGTTATCAAAGTTTTTTTTTGTTTTTTTTTTTGCAAAATTTAAACAGTTAAAAAAAAAAAGTGGAACATAAAACAATTCATGAACTAGTTGAAACGGAAAAGCCAACATAAAAAATAGCAATACACTGTTTTGGCTAACAGAAATCATGTACAGAATTTGTGTAAAACACACGTGACAACTTGCCCCAATTAAAATAAGCATTCAAAACGGCTGAAAAAAATTAAAGCTGTAAAACAATTATGAAACACAAAATTATTTGTGAACTAGCTAAAATGTTGAACCTAAAATATATATATATATATATATATATATATATAAATATAAAACACACCAAAACATTGCTTTGGGTTAACCTATAAATTCTATATAAAACTGTATACATTTTGTATAAAACACTTGCCTTAATAAAAATGTTAAACTGCTCTGAAGTGTTTGAAACAAACTTAAAAAAAAAAAAATATACAATGCTAGAAAAAAAGTTACCTTGGATTTCCATACAATGCACTGAAACAACATCCAGTCCTTATGGGCCAGACATCAATATAAAACCTAATCGATCATAAATCATAAGCAAACATCATATAAGAAGGTAAAGTCTTAAAAGTAACACGTTTAGCTTTTGCTTAATTCTTATCAAAGTATTATACATGACAGAGATATATTCAATATATTCAATATATTGAGCCACATTGGTAAGCAATCTCATCATAGACGAGTAATAATTAACCAAGCCAGAATGGTAGGCATTACCACTGGTGCCAGGGTGACAGTTAAAGCCCTGCCCGCTTTTGTGGGCACCAGGAAGAGGGCACCACTCTAATGGGGGTCACCGAGTCTCCAAAGCAACATAAGTCACGGCCGACACAAGCTCCTGTTGTTTACCTAGCGTCTGAGCTCCACTCTTGAGAGCTTAATGCAACGCTAATGTGCTACTGCTGGCAAGTTAATTACAGTGCACACAAAACAAAATGGCACTAGAAAGTTTTTTTTAGTTGCTTGCTCTCTCTTTCCCTAAATGCTCTTCATTTTATCAAATTTTAATTACAAAAGTGAAAAATAATGTCACAATAGTGCATGTGATTAAATTAGGTTATCAAAGTTTTTTTTTGTTTTTTTTTTTGCAAAATTTAAACAGTTAAAAAAAAAAAGTGGAACATAAAACAATTCATGAACTAGTTGAAACGGAAAAGCCAACATAAAAAATAGCAATACACTGTTTTGGCTAACAGAAATCATGTACAGAATTTGTGTAAAACACACGTGACAACTTGCCCCAATTAAAATAAGCATTCAAAACGGCTGAAAAAAATTAAAGCTGTAAAACAATTATGAAACACAAAATTATTTGTGAACTAGCTAAAATGTTGAACCTAAAATAAAAAAGCTAACAGAAAGAATGTATAAAATTGTTTGAAATTGGTAGAAAAAGAAAATGTGTGACAACTTGCCCCAATAAAAATGCACATGCTTGAAAACAACATACAAAAGCACTGGAAACAAATTAAAACAAAAAAATTACCAAACACAAAATAATCCATGAACTAGCTAAAAAGGAATATATATATATATATATATATATATATATACATTTTGTATAAAACACTTGCCTTAATAAAAATGTTAAACTGCTCTGAAGTGTTTGAAACAAACTTAAAAAAAAAAAAATATAAAATGCTAGAAAAAAAGTTACCTTGGATTTCCATACAATGCACTGAAACAACATCCAGTCCTTATGGGCCAGACATCAATATAAAACCTAATCGATCATAAATCATAAGCAAACATCATATAAGAAGGTAAAGTCTTAAAAGTAACACGTTTAGCTTTTGCTTAATTCTTATCAAAGTATTATACATGACAGAGATATATTCAATATATTCAATATATTGAGCCACATTGGTAAGCAATCTCATCATAGACGAGTAATAATTAACCAAGCCAGAATGGTAGGCATTACCACTGGTGCCAGGGTGACAGTTAAAGCCCTGCCCGCTTTTGTGGGCACCAGGAAGAGGGCACCACTCTAATGGGGGTCACCGAGTCTCCAAAGCAACATAAGTCACGGCCGACACAAGCTCCTGTTGTTTACCTAGCGTCTGAGCTCCACTCTTGAGAGCTTAATGCAACGCTAATGTGCTACTGCTGGCAAGTTAATTACAGTGCACACAAAACAAAATGGCACTAGAAAGTTTTTTTTAGTTGCTTGCTCTCTCTTTCCCTACTTGGATCTGACATGGTCAACACAACACCCACCAGTGCGCAGGGTCTTTAAGAGCTGTGTTAATGAGAAACACATTAGAGCCGGATAATTCAAACACACTCGGAGACAATGCAGTGCACGAGGAGAATTACTAAAAGTGCTTTATTGAGTTTATGCAAAATGCAGAATGCATTTTGAGAATATTGAGAATGCATTCTCAACATTTTCTTTTCTACTGCTGGTACAACTATGGATTTAAAACAAATTGAATGTTTTGAGTCAACCGTTATAGGAGTACTGTAATTTCCCGGCAATTTACATGATTCCATTTGCGGTTCCATTGTTAGAAGGAGAACAATGAATGATTAAAGTAGATGACAAAACATAATTTCACAATTTAGATAAAGCCTGCTTCATAAAGGTTTTTTGTGTGTAACTAGAGTATGACTGTATTATTGCAGTAAACACACCTTGTATCTTTAAGTATTTACACAGAATAATTAAACTGCAAGCCGTTATTCTTTGAGCCATGATTATGCCTTCAGGAATTGAATGAATATGAGCTGAGAATAGCCTAAACCTTTGAGGGACAGTTTAATGATGACTAATAATTAACTAGACAGCTCTATTATATCCAATAGCGTATATGAATATTATGCAGAAATGAGGCAGTGTTGCTGTTGCTATTAACGCCTGAATAAGTAAATCACTTGGCAAAGTCATAAGAACCACTATTTGAGGTCAAAAATAGGCATTTTGACTGTAATGCAATCTTAGGTTTATAACATTTCAGCAGTGGTGTATTGTATACCCAAAAATGCAAAATGGAAGAAAGAGTTCAAACTGAACACAATCTTGCTACTTAAGCTGTGTATTAACATTTTTTTTAAATATATTTATTTGCTTTTTTTCCATTTTGCATTTACTTGTACTTTTACTTTCAATACCTAAGTATGTTTAAGATTAAAAAAATACGTTTCGTACTTAAGTACAATAAATATCACATACTTTAAGACTTTTACTCAAGTACTATTCTAAACGTTTACTTCAACTTCTACACAAGTCATTTTCTGGTAAGATATCTGTACTTTTACTTGAGTATGGCTTTCAGATACTTTATACACCACTGCATTTCAGACAGGTAGACTGTTGTGCATATAATAAAAAACATGTTAAGAGCCATGCAGAGGTAGTATTAAAATTGTATTAAAATGGCAGAACTGAAGGAAAGAATGGCAATAGGCCTACTGTATCATCATTTTAATGAATGTAGAATATCATGAAGCCCATTAGCCAAAGGTGACATTAAAATAATATTATTGCTTTGTAATCTTTTTGGATCTGGCTAATGTTTTTTTCCAAGTTGTAAAAGATTAGTAAATTATGGAAGCAAGCTTCCACTACAAAGTAAAAAAAAAGCTTTCAGATACTTTATACACCACTGCATTTCAGACAGGTAGACTGTTGTGCATATAATAAAAAACATGTTAAGAGCCATGCAGAGGTAGTATTAAAATTGTATTAAAATGGCAGAACTGAAGGAAAGAATGGCAATAGGCCTACTGTATCATCATTTTAATGAATGTAGAATATCATGAAGCCCATTAGCCAAAGGTGACATTAAAATAATATTATTGCTTTGTAATCTTTTTGGATCTGGCTAATGTTTTTTTCCAAGTTGTAAAAGATTAGTAAATTATGGAAGCAAGCTTCCACTACAAAGTAAAAAAAAAGGGGAGAAAACCCTAAAATGTGAGATATAAAGTCACACTATGATACAGTTGCAATTGTGAGAAATAATGCCAGAACTCTGTGAGAAATTAAATAGCAAACTTTATATAAATATATATATATATATATATATAGTCATAATTGTGAAATATGAAAAACTGTATTTGAGATATGAAGTCGTAATTGTGAGATACAAAGACAGATATGCAAAATAAAGTCACACATTTTAGAAATAGCCATGTGCTGAAATATGAAAATGCACATTTGAAATAATGAATGAGATCACAACTGTGAGGTATTAAATTATAATAAATAAAAACAGAATTGTGAGATATGAATGAGCAACTTTGAGATACAAAGTCGAAATTGCGAAATATAAAGTCACAATTGTGAGAAGTAAAGTTGCAATTATGAGAAATGAAATCACAAATTTGAGGTATGAAGTCGAAATCGAGATATTTAAAGCCATAATTGCAAAATATGAAAATTCTAATTTGAGATATAAAGTCGCAATTGTGAGATACAAAGTCGCAATTATGCAAAATAAAGTCGCAAATATGAGAAATAGTGATGTGGTTAAATGAGAATGCAAATTTGGTATACTGATAGTAAGATATTAAGTCGCGAATGTGATAAATTAATTCATAATACAAAAGAGACACAAAAGCACAGATTTGAGATATGAAGTTGCAAATGCAAAAAATAAAGTTAGAATTATAGAAATAGTCACAAAGCTGTAGTAAAGTATCCTAAACTATGGTCTAAGATTTTGATTTTGATCTGCGGACAACGAAACTAAACTTGCAACAACAAAGCTTTCTTTCGGTCACCATCACATCCATATTTAATGAAATGGTTGTGGTCATTGCAACGAATCTAGAATATGTCGCCAAAAAAAAAAAAAAAAA
>NW_015646352.1:1790708-1808761 GCF_001515625.1 Sinocyclocheilus rhinocerous | reverse complement strand
AAAAAAAGCAATCTTTTGATGTCGCATTTTGTGTGCCAATGTGCAACCCCTCCCTGAGAGATGTGCATTCATGTTAATGATTGAAGTCGGGAGATAATTTCCGGAGCTTTCTGGAAAGTCAATTATCTCTCTGCCCCTCCCGCCCACGAGCGATCTACCCCCGTAAGCTTCATTTATTACCTTTAGAGACTTTTGACAGAAATGCCATTAAAAAAAAAGACACTGACATTACTTAAAAGAAAGGGCATCACACAGTCGGCTGATGAAAATTAAACGCCTCACGTGCTCGTGCGCATTCGAAACGGAGCTAGACCACTGTGACAGGAAATGCGCATCAAATGCGTCGCTGCAGTGGCTAATAGCTGTAGCAGTACCGGTGATGGCGAACGAGGGGCAGAACTCCATCAGTCGCCCTCTGTCTCCACCGTCCCTCCCTCTCCTGCTAAGAGAGTGTATGAGTGCCACTCAGGCGGGCGAGAGAGTCGGCCTCCAGCTGGGCAGCATTTAGGAAATGCCAGTGAGCATGGGCTGCTTGCTTGACTAAGCGCAGTCTCACAGAGCCACGCACCACTCGGGATAGTGTGAGAAAGGGTGCAGAATGCCGCCCTCCCCCTTAGAGCTACAACGCGTTTGCTGTCACACACACACACACACACACACACACACAGGAAAGACAAATGCATGGATACAAACATCCACAGTGGCCTGTTACACTTTGAATCTCAAATGTACGCAAAGCTGCCAGGGCTACACCACCCACCTTGTGGCACGAATCTTCGCTTAGATGATTGTCTACTCGTGTAGAAAATGGATCAATGGAGTGAATGTGTGGAAGGTTCAACTGTGTGTCTATTTTCATTGTCTGACGGTTGACATCTCAATCTAACTTTGAAAAGCTCTACATAACTTCGGCCGTGGCCTGTACACTCTTCACTTGAAGTTGTTGGCAAGCAAACGCTTGTTCCGGGCGTTGTGCTATAGCTGCAGGCTAGTGGCAAGGCTAGGTCTTAATTAGCTTAGCACAATGTAACCTCTAGAAGTGCCTTGCAGATACACAGCAGAGGGCACAACCCTGATAGCACTGGCATGCATCTACACAACACTGATGAACACACTCACATAAGAATAATCTTGTCATTTGCAGCAGTAAACAATTAATCATTGTACATTTTATGCTTTACTATAGTGAGTCTCTTTACAATTCATAGGAGAATGTTATTGCGAAGAGGTTTCTCTTTCATTATACCTTTTGGAATAGAAGTGTGTTTTAAATGCGTGCTTGTAGTGTACTTCAAATATTAAAAGTATATTTAAAAAAAGTAATTGCAGACAATATAAAATTAATTAAATAAAAGGCAACTTTAGAGTACTTAGAAAAAATACACTTTCAGTACTACTTAAACTTCAACTTTGTAAAAAGGTCAAATTAAAAGTTTTACTATAAAGTACATTTGAAATTAAAGTCGTTTTTAAAGAATACTATTTTGGTCTTTCTACTTCAAAATGTCAAGTTTAATTCAGTGTGTTACTTGCCGTTTCTTTGTAATCAATTGTGAAATTTACTAGCAAAATCTAGGTGAAAATTGTTTTTCAGTGTATAGATTTGGATATCTCAACAAATCTGAGTGGGGTCTTTTTTTCTGAGAAGCAAGACACTTCAGCAAATTCTCCATTTAGTCTCATTACAGTCTGGGAGATACATTATATTTACACAGATTTGTTACAGGAGGATATGTTACTCAAACAGTAATGCATGGTGCTCGCAACACCACGGTCAGGGGTTCAATTCCCAGGGAACGCATGAACTTATAAAATGTATACCTTTAATGCAATATGAGTCACTCTGGATAAAAGTGTATGCCAAATGCATAAACGTAACATTAAAAATGTTCCCTTAATAATAACAGAGGACAGTAACAAACAGTAAAACATTGTAATTATTACATCCATGGCACAGCAAGCATTATTAGGATGATTATAATTTAATTATCGGAGCTTTGCTTTGTTTACAGACAATTTGTATTTACGTGGCAATAAACGTACCAATTGAAAGACCGAGCTTGTGTGTGTGTGTGTGTGTGTACTTTGAGGCAGTGTTAAATTGTCTGTCACTAAGGCCTACATCTGTACTGAGGACAATGTTTCCATCCGAAGCAGAATGTGTCGGTCTCCCAAGAGCCCAGAGATCCTGTATAAAAGACAACCAGACACGGTTTCTCTTTCATTTTTTAATCTCATAGTGAATGGAGCGCAGACGGATAATCATAGTGCTGCTGTGAGAGAATGCAAAGCTATTCCACTGCACACGTGCCAAAAACCTGCTACTGGCAGAGCAGTTGTTAAGCAAACTGACAGTAACAACCAAATGTGGCAGGGACTGAACCAGAAATGATGTGGAATTTTTTTTTTATTATGAAACTCTCCTTGATTTAATGTCAGAAACTGAACGTGATAAAAGCCGTGAGTTGGAATATTTCTATTTAGCTATGTACTGTATATGCAAAATGTTGTTTTGAGGTCAGTACAATACAAAATAAAATTATATTAAAATAATATAAATAAAAATTGACAGATGGTAATTTTTTGAAGCTCATTTGAGCCTAATATGGCCATTTATCTTAGAATACTGTTACTGTCACTTATCTTCAGCTTTCTGTCAGAGATGAAAAACAATGTTAAGTATATTCATTCAGTAATAAGAACAATGATTATGTTTGACTTTAATGTAATGTTAAAATAGAGGGCTTCAGAAGTGATGACAAAAGTGCCTTTGAATACTGCAAAAGAAAAATAATTTGTCACTTGTTCTCTAAAAACGTTATCATAATGAAAGCAGAATGCACTCATGCACACGTTTTTACAGTTAACAATTAAAATACTGAGTATATCCACTGAATCAAAAAAATTAATCAATGAATCACAGTACAATATATTGAGCTTTATGTGAAAGAGTGGAACACTTGAATATTTAAATTTAGTTTAAAATAAAATTGCTTTTTACTACAATACAATTAACTGACAAACCAACAAGTTAAAATTATGACATTATTTCATGAATTTATTTGTTGAATACAGTTAAGATGGTCAATACAAACCAAAATATTAAATAAAAAAATATTTTAGTATATATTTTTTTAATTTTATATGTTCAGTTTTCATTTGAACTTTAGTTAATGTTTTTGTCATTTTGTATTGTGTTTTTATAGATCTAATTCATTTTTTATTTCAGTTTAATTTTAGTTTTAGTATTTTTTTTCATTGAATTGAGTTTATTATCTAATATGTATATTTAAACAGAAATTATTTTAATAGCTTTAGTTTTAAGTAACAATGACACCAAACTGTGCTGTATTTGCAGAAAGTGCCAATAATACAAACAATTAGGCCGCACGTACACACAGATCTTAATGTAAAATTCTTTCAAACAGCTTTAAATGGGCCAACTGGATGAACTGAAGACCTCAGTCCTTTGACCTGCCCATGTCGGAGTTTAATGAACTATTGAGGTCTTACATGACCCTGAACTAGTGACTGAGTACCGAGGACAGACTAAGGGATTAGCGGCTCCCTAAGGGCCACAGGCCTGTCACCCACCCTGGGGTAAGAGCAGGGGGTTGTCACGGCAACCCCAACTGCCACTTTCCCAGCCTGGTTACGGGGAGTCAGACACGACAGACGCCAATGATGCTAAGAAGAGTTCCTAAAACCATGTTGCTTAGAATCAACAAATAGTAATCATTTGGTTTTAAAGTCATAAAAAGAGACAAAGCGAGTGAGGGCTGAAGATGAAGAGACACGGAGAGGGGATAGAAAGAGGGAAAAGGGGGGAGAGGATGAGAGCATCACCCCCTCAGCAGTGCAGCTGCCCAGCAGGCAGTGGGAAAACAACAGCGGGGTCCTGCACAGCTGTGCCCGTAGTGGGGCCTGTCACTAGCGCTTAGGCTGACAACCACTCGCCGCTCGTTGGGGCCCCCTCACAGGTCAGTGGGTGACAGGAGGGGCCGTCATGCTCGACTGAACAACCCCCCTCCCCAACACGCACACACACAGTCACACGCGGCCATCGGCATACTGGGAAAAGGTGTTCGCCACCTCATCTGATTGACTTGTAGCAACAACTCCATTTGCAGTGCTCCCCAGGTTCCAAATCCATGTTTCTAATTAAGTGTTACAGTCACACGAAGTCTAATGAAGATGTGGCCTTTTCAAACGAGGCCATGTAGTGTTAGGGAGGTGATCATGGTAAACATTAATGAACCTTTAATGTGTTTGAGGCATGTGTCAGTCTCAGTTCAAACTAGCTCGGCTATAATGTAATTACGCATGATCTGAGTTAACCATCCAAAAGAGCTGACAAAAGCATTGAGGAACTTCATATTCTGCAACAATTTGCTATCTAATATGATCTAATATGTGCTAGCGTAGTGCTACCTTCAGTGAATATCTCTAAGGCGCTTTTCTTAATAAAATATTGCACAAAATGTAACTGCTTGTTTATTTTGGACTCTTCTGATGGTTTTTCTAAGTATAGCACACCAAATCCAATGAGAAAGATCACCACTAGGATAAAAAAAAATGCTGTAACATTAAATCATTAAAGGAATATTTCAGGTTTAATACAAGTTAAGCTCAACTGACAGCATTTGAGCATGTTGATTACCACAAAAAAATAAAATAAAAATTCCACTTGTCTCTCATTTTCTTTAGAAAAGCAAAAATCTCAAAGATCACCACAAAAAATAAAAAATAAAATAAATAAATAAATAAAAGTAAAATTCCACTAGTCTCTCATTTTCTTTAAAAAAGCAAAAATCTCAAAGATCTGGGTTATGGAAAGGCAATTACAATGGAAGTCACTATAGGGCCAAATGGTTAATGTTTCTATGTAAAGTTATATCCAATTTTACAACTTTGTTGCAGTGTTTTTTTACTATTATACTATTACAGTATTTATTCAAATTCTGAATTAGCTCTTAGATTTATATATTTTTAGTTTTCATTTTAATTTTAGTGTAAGTTTTTAGTGATTTTGTTGTGTGCTTTTGTCATTTGTATGTCATAAAATATTTCTATTTAGCTTTCTTTTGTTTATTTCAGCTTTATCAATTTCAGTACTTTATATCAGTTATAATTGCCAAGGCATAATTGCTAATTTAGTTTTTTGAATTTAGTTTTGAATTTTTTAATTTAGTTAAGTTTTTCCATGTCATTTTTATATTGTATTGTATTTCAGCTTTATTTCAAGTAATGAGATTTGTAATAATACTTTACATTAGCAATAACAACACTGTTTCATCGCCTGTTTCATCACTGTTACACCATAAACCCTAAAATTACTGTAAAAATTATTTAGATGACTTTACAGCTCAAATAATACACAAAGTTTAACAGACAAATTAAGGTTAAGGGCTTTTAAAAAATTATAAGCTTTAACATTTATTTAACATTCACTTCAATTGTACATGCCTTACCGTAATCCTTTTTTTTTTTTTAAATGAAGTATTTATCAAAATTATGCCACAAATGCTGTTGAATGAGCTTAACCTGAACCTGGAATACTCCTTTAAAGTTCAAACATCAACTCAAGATGATCAAGGATTCCCCTGCGAGGTCATGTGGCAAATATTTATACATGTTTACTATGGGTGTATTGTTTCTCTGTTTAGCATCAACGGTGCCAAGTGGGGCATAAGCTCACCAATAAGCAAATCAACTACAATGCACTTGGCTTCAAATGCAGAAGGGGACACTGCTCGCCCTAATGCTGAAACTCTGGTGATGGGATGATGAGTCTGGAAGGTTACACACCTATTAAACATGGTGGAAGTATTGTTCTGTGCCTTTAACACATCTGGGCCCATCAGCGGTGAAAGCTATTGTTGAGGTGGCTCGCTGTGATTGAACATACACTGTTGTTATGAAATTTGAAGTGGCAAATGCGACATTGTTAAATTAAATTACAGAGGCTGATATGAGTCGACAACATGCACCACATGATACACAGCCCTATGTATGTTATGTACGCATGCATCTGTCTTCTATTTGATAGTATCGTACTATTCCCCTACGTGGTTGAATGACAATGAAGCATGACTTGACTTGACATTTGAATGCTATTATAATAATGTCCCTTTATGCGTGTCTGATATTAGTAAAATGCTCACACATTTGGATGCAGATCTCATTTAAGACGTAAGGGGTAGCAGACCAGATCAGGTTCCTCACATAATTTCTATGAATATGAAATCAGAGTGAAGCAATAACACTGGCTTATGAAGCAGTAAAAATGCTTTGAATATGTAAAGTTACAGTTCAGTGATTACTCAAGGCCTTTAAACTTTAAAGTAACTGTGGGGGTTTTAACTTAAATTCATTGTCGCATACATGTAGGTTTAAAACTGCTATAGTATCAATAGAAAGAGCTACAATTAGCAACTCTGCTAATGTTGAATAGTTTTTTTTTTTTTCGGATAACTATCACTTATGCAATATACAAAGCAAGAAATGTGCTAACATGTAATATTCATTCATTTTAGTTTATTCCATTCAGTGGCAAAACCGTTGCTCATATCTTTTGGTAATGGTATTTTTATACATACTGGCTCAACCAGTGGTACTACAGCACTATTGCTTAGAGCTTGTGTGCTATCAGCAATGCCCAAATGCAAAACTGCAGCCCAACATGAATGCCACCTCAGCCCCCATTGTGTCCAGTTCTGTGTTACTGACATCATTTTCCTAATTAGATAAATTTAGTGACTAGACTAGTGAAGCATGATGCCTTCTGTGCTTCGAATTCATTGGAACAGATTAGATTACTCAGCAGTGATCCAGCGATTGAGATGGTATCATCTTCTGCGATTAGGCTCCAGAGGACAATCCCTTCTGTGGATGCCCAGCCCTGGAGGGGAGGCAGCGAGGGGGAAGATTGTTGTGCTTGACATGTATTAGAGTAAAGCAAAGTAAATCAGTGGAGCTTAGAGCTGACCTGTGCTATCTGTTATCTATCAGCCTCAGACTAACTCCCACACTTCATTGATTTCACACTCCTTTTACCACAAATAACTCCCTTTCCTTTACTTGTGTGAGAGGCACTGGGCCGTAAGAACCCTATTGGGTAATTATAAATCATACAGTAAAGCCCATTTCTTCAGGCAAGTTCATGAGAACGATTGCATGTGAGCCACGCAGCATAATGAGACTAATTTAATTCGAAAGATCCACAGAGAAAGATCGAAGCAATATGGCATTTTTTGTTTAGTTTCTATTTTCTAAACTGCATAATTCTGGAACATCGGTGTGAGAATGTGTGAAATCCAGATGAGTCTGAATCAATTCCAGTCACATGTGGATTTGAACACAACCAGAGAATAGACCGCAGCTCGACTCACTGATTTTCACCAGGCTCGCTGAACCAGAAATCACCTGACAACCCAACTATAACAAATGTCCTAGTAACAGAAAGCAGATGTGGTTAGGAAAAGTATTGTTGTCGAAAATGAAGACCTGATATGACCCTCTGAATTCGGTTTGCCAAACTAATTTGGAATCTATTCAAAATCACATTCTCCAAATACCTGGATACTAAAACAGTCGTTCTATTTGGAGATATTAAGAACAAACACGCACCAACCTGACAAAAAAGACATTGCATGTATAATATATGCCTCTGCATGCCTCCCCTACAATAACTTACGTTTCTTTGAGTTGAAGCATGTCTAATTATATGTTATGTAGATGCTACTTTTAAACAGGACCTTTCCGTTGAGTTAACGAAAGGACTTGCCCTCTGCAAGTGCGTCGCCACCTCAGACAGAACTGTATCTATCTAATTAATGCATAACGTGTGGGAAGACATATCATCATCTTTCAAAGAAAGAAAAAGTTTAGTTCCAATACACTGCAATTATTAGCTTGGGTTCGTTTGTATATGCATTCGAAGCCTTCAAGTTTATTCGCTTCACTAAACTTAAACAAGGGTACAGTGAGGAAAGAACTCTCATTCTATCACTCTAGACTTGAATTTTACAGTTTAAATGTCTACTTTCAAATGCCAAAAGTAGTTTCCAGTAAGACATTTGGGGTGTGCAGTGCAATTTATTTGGTCGGCGTGAATCCCCGTTTGCAGTTCATTTTACTTTTGTAATGCGATATATTTCTGAGTGAAACGTGACAAAAATGAAACACATTTGTAACACAATTGTAACACATTTGATCAGTTCTTGCTTTCCCTGGGAATGAAACCCATGACCTTGGCATTGGCACCTATTTGCATATTTGCTAACATTATCCAATAGCCTGCATGGCCTAAGTGATGTCAGCAGTAAAGGACATTTGTTTAAAGGACGTTATTTTTTTAAGATTACAAAGACTATTTTAATTTTTAATGAAAATTAATATACTATTATACGAAAATTATTATTTGGAATAACATGCACTGATGAATCATTTAAAATAAGATCAGGAACGTGTATTAAGAAAGTAACTCAAAAATAAACAGAATTTTTTTTCTGAAAGGGAATTTTTGTATATGCATTTGAATCCTTGACGTTTATTCACTTCAATAAACCTAAGCAAGGATACTGTGAGGGAAGAACTCTCATTTTATCACTGTAGATTTGAATTTTACATTTTAAATTTTCAAGTAGTAAAGCAGTTTCCTGTAAGTCTTTTGGGGTGTGCCATGCAATTGATTTGGTCAGTGTGAATCCCAATTTGCAGTTCATTTTACTTTCTTAATGCAATATATTTGTGAGTGAAACAATATGTTCTATGAGAAAAAAATAGCTATTTGCATATTCATTAACATGATCCAATAGCCCGCATGGCCTAAGTGATGTCAGTGGAAAATAAAGTTGTTTCAGAGGAAGTTATTTTTTAGGATTACAAAGACTATTCTACAATAATTATTATACTATTATATGAAAATTATTATTTGGAATAACATGCACCGATGAATAATTTAAAATAAGATCAGGAACACATATTTTAAAAAGTCACTCAAAAATAAATTAAACTGAACTTAAATTGAGCTCATGTGCTGTATATGTTTGTTTATACTCTCACAGTGGGCAAAATAACTTACTATGTGACTTTAAGCCAGTGCAAAGAAGGATCCTGGTCAGCATGTTACTACACGCTGGGTCCCTCGTGTCCCGGCTAATCCTCTTGTGATGAGAGCATCTTCTCCCCCTTTGCCTCTGATGCGAAGAGGAAAGAGACAGTGACAGGGGTCACCTCAAACTGAGATTAGGGCTGGCAGCTTATTGAGTCCCGCAAACACTGAGCCCTGTCTTGCCGGAGAGATGGCCCACGTTCGGGTCTGGTAATTCCTTTCTTTCCAGCTGTGGTAGTTCTCTCGATCACTGCTGTGGGCTGAGCTTGAAACAGAGGCCTACGGAGTAAGCAAGATTAGAACATGAATTAGATTGAGGATTTAGGATATTTAGAAACAACTTCTAAAGGAAGTAAAACCTTATTTTTTGAACACCTGGTTCAGTAATACACAACTACAAGATTGTGACTGTATTATTTAGAGTACAAAAATATAGCATTGTTCAAATATTAAATAAATAATACAAAGTACATTAAATACTTAGTTTCAAAACAATAATAGATTTTTTTTGTGTGCAAACCATCTATAATTTTTAAATTGTACATGTACCAAGTACATGAGATATTTTGTTCCTCTAATTGGACAAGTGTTCTCTTAGAAAGATAATTAATCAAATTAAGAAACCAAAGCAAAAATAGACTAATTAGCAAATGTTAAGACATTCACACTCTCTTATGAGACTAATTTGATTAATGCCACGTTTTCTTCTCAGATTTAGACAAAACATCAGATCAATTAACTGCTTGAAAAGACACTCAACATCTGTCCTAAATTAGCTTTGATTTCAAAGCAGTCAACCTTGAAATTTTCAACATTTGATCAAGAGTCTTTCAGAGCTTAGAACAAGAGTGAAGTAATCTCGGAGTGCAGCAAATTACTGTTATTTTAAAAATAATCCTCTTTTACAAAGTCTCATTTCATTCGTAGACCATGCAGACTCCATGACAACTTCACAATTACTTCATGAAGTGCTTCATGAGTCCCAGGCTTCATTCAGCTTAATCATTAAAGGCATTAACTTGTTAGTGCCTTTAATAATTAGCAACAAATGCTGAAGCCTTAGCCACTGTAATCTTGTTCTTATTTAATTATGTTTGTTGAATTAATCAGGTTGATTCAGTTATACTAAATGTTACTACATGGATCACATGTTGTAAGATTCAGATATATGCACAGCCAGGGTCTTATCGATCCTGACTTGCACTTAATGCAGATCGCTGTTCACTGAGAAATGAATCTGACCTCATGAATCAGATCTACTGGAGAGGTCTGCTAAGCTTGTCCTAACACAATAGAGGTTACAAAGATCAGGGCTGAAGTAAAGACTCTCAAAGCCAACCCTTGCACCGAGCCCTTCCTAGGAAGGGTCGTAAGAGCTGTTAAAGGTCACAGTCCAACAACTTATTGGCTTTTTTATATGTTTAAACTGAAATATCCTCTAAACTCACCAGAACACTTTAACATTTTTTTGTCTCATTGTATAAGGTTTGTTACTGTCTACTTACTGTAGGCCAAAATGTCAGTAAAGATTATTTATTGTATATATTAGTATAGGCTACTAACTCAATCCAGTGTGTCATCCAGAAAACATAGTTTACGTAAATTACGTAAAATAAAGGGGTGAACCACTGAACAAAAACATATGCAGATAACAACAAATCAAAGATTATGTAAGTGAAACACTATATAAATAGCATAAATACATAGAGAACAACATTACTAGACTCCTATAATATAAATGCTATTTCTTCAAATATGGGTATCTATAAGTACCTGGGGATATTTTATGTGTGAGATCTACATATAAAATTGGATAAAAAAGGTTAATATATCTTATGAACTGAACATTTTTTATTGTTTATAATTTCCAACCAAGCTATAATTGTCCAATTATGCCAAAAGGGAGAAAATATTATTTAGATGTATTTAGGGTACATAAAATGCTAGCTATGAAATTAACCTTAGAAAGATAAAGGAGTCAGATATTTTATTTAAAAATGTTTTTTTTTTTAAAGTTCTCCACAGAATGCCTTTGAATACAATTCATATATTGAGTTGTGGTGGAAATGACATTGCAGTAAAAAAAAAAAAAGTCCTGTCAGAATAAAAATGACAAAAATGACAGAATTTCCTCTGTGATAAACGTACATCCACTTAGTGGACAAATTAAATAACCTAGTAAAAGTATTATGGCCAAAACCTATAGCTGAAGCAACACCTTGAGATGTATGATTATATATTATTTTTCATGTAATGGGTAAAAACTCCCCACTCGTTTGCCATCATGTTCAAAACTAAGATATACAGTCAGAGAGTCCAGGCTTGAGCAACAGCATTAGGGGACAAAACCAAATTGTTTCTAGATGGCTGCTCAGCTCAACCTAAGGTAATGTACCAGGCAAGATGGAGGCCAGAACCCACGCAGCTGCTTGCTGCTCCCCGTGGCCCCCCACTTGGGAACACTAACCCTCATATCTCAGGGGCCATAAGCAAAGCCTGAGGGTCCCCTGAGACCAATTTCTACCATTCTGTGGCCAACTTCCGGCCATCATTTAAATTAGCAACTAAAAGAGTAGCAGTCTCCGTCTGAAGTCATCAGATGAAAGCAATGTGATGCTTTTAGAATGCAACAAAATACATTTCCAGACTAAACAAAATGTTTTGTTGCGTCTGGAAAATAATAAACAATAACATGTGTGCCTCACATCTAGAGTTTAAACCTAGGAGGATCAATTTTTTTTTGTTTATATACGACAATCAAAACAGAAGGTGTTTTGCACTGACAAGCATGAGTATGTGTCTGTTGTTCTAAAAGCAAAATGAAGTCAAAGTGCTGCAGTAATTCAAGTCAATAAACAAATCATTATTAATCCTTCTAAAAATCCCACATTCCAGGGGAGGACCATCACAGTGGATAATTGATTTCAGGGTTTGTTGTCAAATTATATACAACTTGAATACTATGGAGATCCATTCCTACTTCTGTAAGAGCTTTCTCTCATTTATTCAAGAATAAATACATGCCGGCTCGGACAAATTGCGTCCTCGGATATAAGCTATATTATATAAGGATATTTGCTCTAATATACTTTTCAATTACAGCTCAGCGTCAGAAGTCAGAAGAGGATGAGATAAGAGTGAGTGGGTCAGGGCGGCCCCAAAACAATGACAGGGCCTCGGAGCCTTGGGCCCCCTGCAGCTCTCCCATCTGCAGTCATTACTGTGACTAGTCAGACATGAAGGAAAAAGCCCACTCTCCACTCTCTCTGTCACACAGCCGTCAGGCAGGACAGCAGAGATGGACAGAGAGAGAGGAAGATGCCACTATGATTTCATATGCCACTCTGTGGGCTTTGCCCCAAACCATCCATTATCAAAGTATTAGTGGGAGAGCAATGCTCTGTATCTGTCGGAAGAAATGCCGGTACACGATAGCCAGCCCGGACAGTAGGACTCCCATCAATGAGCGATTATTGAGCAATATTAGAAAAATGGTCGGCCCATGTGCCTCCCTCTGAGTTGCATAAACCTTGTACCCTTTCCGAGGGGGGCCAAGGGCCACTCATCATACAAATAGTCAGGGGCCCGTTGAACTGCAACCTGCCAGTGACCCCAGCCTCTGAAGGATTATCCGTGGAAGCTGGGAGGACCACATGATTCATCTGAGAGAGGAAATAGACTTTTCATAAGCATAGGGAGAAGTCACTCAACTCCAGCTCCAAGAAGGGCTCTTGAACCTAGCAGACAGACCTAAAGAATTATCCTTTCATAGACGGCGGACAGAAAAACAGGCACTGTGACAAACCTCTGCTACACGAATTTAATGCATTTGACCAGTAGGGGGCCATAGAGGATTAGTATTGAGCTCAGCAAGGCTCTGATCTCACAAGTAATTTTTTTTTGAGCCTGCAGAGTCTAATAACACAAAAAAGCTGCAAAAATGGAACTTTACAGAAAACAGGCAGCTATAACAGTTGCTCTCACATGAATTGAATGTACACACACACACACACACACACACACACACATACATATATATATATATATATATACATACATACATATATATACAATTTTATTTTATTTATTCATATTCATTTTATCCTTTTTTTTTGTGGTAAAGCATTGTCACAGATGTTTTTTGATAAAGCTTAACTTTAATTACACAGTTAACACAGCAAATTTAGCACAAGGATACCGGAAAGGGCTTTTTTCAAATCTACCCACAGAAATTTAATTGGTAACCTTTAAAGGGGTCATATGATGCGATTTAAATTTTTCCTTTCTCTTTGGAGTGTTACAAGCTCTTGGTGCATAAAAAAGATCTGTAAAGTTCAACAGTATGGTGAGGGGTGTAACATTTCCGTCTCACGCTTGAGGTATTTGGCCAATCACAACGCACTGGATAGCTGGCTAATCAGAGCACACCTCGCTTTTCAGACCGATTAGTTTTGTAAAAATCGACGCGTTTCAAAAAGGCGGGGCATAGAGGAGAAACAATAATGTACAGTATGTGGAAAATAATGTGTTTTTTGAACTTTAAACCGCATAAACACATTTCATTACACCAAATACACAAAATAATGTTCTTTTTAGCAGCATCATATGACCCCTTTAAACAGAAGTTAATCCTACTAGACCAGTAGTTTTACTTTTAATAGGACAATTTCGGTTTCTCTAACATTTTTTTTTAAATTAAGGATCTCTTCTATAACAACAAACAGTTCACAGACCCCAACCTAATTGTCTGAAATGACATGCTTTGTGTTTGTTTTTTATATTTATGCATCAATAATTAAAATGTGTCAAACTTGTAAAAGATACTTTGAATAACTGAATTATGAATGTTTCACAAGATATTATTAGTTCCACTATAAAGAACCTTTTGTTCAATTAAAAAATTCCAAGACTTGTTAAAGGTTCCTCATGGAACCATAGATGGCAATGAAGAACCTTTATTTTTACGAGTGTACACATATAGTTAAATGGTAAACAAAATTTTTGTCGATCCCCAGGGAATTTAAATTGGACCCAATTTAAAGAAATGCTAAATTAGGCAAATTTGGAGCTCAAACACACATTTTTGTTTGGAAGAATTACTAAGTACTTTAACCAAAAAAAAAGAAAGAAAAAAGGAGTTGCACATTTCTGATTTTAAACCCTACAGAATTTGCCCAATTTTAAATGGATTATACACAATAACTATTGAGGAAGGAATCAAAATTTTGTAATCAACTGCATGCCACACAGCCTGTTTTCAACCCATTACATTTCCAAAAAAGCAGTCTTGCTTGAGAGAATAATGCAGTGATAAATAACCATGCTGCAGCGGAGGAATTACTGCTATCTTGCCATAAAATACTGTAAAATGTAAGAGGGCTGTTTTTCATGTCTTGTTTTGCGGAAACTGTATGGCCCTCATCACTGCACCATCCCGGCACTCTGAAATCTCCAGCTGCCCACACAGACAGTGAGTGAAACTAATACAAGCCCTCGCAGCACTCATCAAACCACACGAAGGCAGAAAGAGACAGGGCTCTGCTTCCCACACACAGGCGACGGGAATCGTCCCCGCTTTGCTTCTAATTGAGAGGTGAGTGGCAAATGAAGCCGGACATACAGCTCTCTCCCTGGAGACCCAACGGCACAGGTCAACGCCTACTTCACACCCTCTGAGCCCAGAAGAAGAAAGGGAGAACATGAAAACGATGGAGAATTTTGCCTGGGTGGGTATGAATGTGGGAGTTGGGTGACACCCAAGCCGCCCACCCAGCTGGCTGCTCTTATCGACTGTCAGGGCACATAAGGGTGTAGGGGAGTTTGAGGGTTGCAGGGGTGTTTGCAGGCCACCAGGAACAGTATGACACCCTTTGCGAACTTGTTTGACCATCTTTCACTTCAGTTCTGTGTTTTTCTGTTACACCACTGACTAAGCTTCTTTCTCATTGGTGTTACAAGGGATTATGGGTGTTTGATTGCATTTATAGGGGCCAGGGAGAAACTGGTAAGGCTAAAACCACACCTGGATCAATCAAATATTAAAATTAATTATTAAGAAATTAAGTTTCTACAATATTTAGTGGTAGCTTATCAGTGGTGTCCACGCAATTCTAAAAACTTCCAAGTTAGTTTTTCTCCATTTGCGCTCAAGACTACGAGTTTTTTTCTTGAGAGAATGGGTATTACTGTTGTACCATGGCGCAGTACGTTTTTCTCTAACCTTTTTCAATTTGATGGGGGCAACAGCTTCTAATGTATTAGAGAAGATAGTGCCCATGTTGCTAGTCATTTGTCTAGTTCATGTGTACTTATGGGTACACAGAGCAGTTGAGATAAATCAGGCAGGTTATTTGTGAATCTGTCTTTGGTGGCTGGAACAATAGTTCTGCCTGGACGATAACGCGGAGCCATATAGTTAATATCAGTAATATGCAGCATGCACGATACAAGGCAATGGTCAGTAACATCATCACTTTGAGGTACGATGTCTATATCAGTAAGATTAATTCAATCGATATAATTAAATCTAGCGTATGATTAAAACGATGAGTGGGCCCGGTGACGTTTTGCTTGACTCCAAAAGAGTTTATTAGGTCAGTAAACGCAAGTGCTAATGCATCATTTGTATTATCAACGTGAATGTTAAAATCTACGACAATTAGCTCTTTATCAACAGTAACCAATAGGTCTGAGAGGAAATCTGCAAATTCTTTTAGGAAATCTGAATACGGCCCTGGTGGTCTATACACAGTAGCCAGAGCAAGAGATACGATAGATTTATTTTGCATATCTGACAGTGTAACATTAAGCATTAGTATTTCGAATGAGTTAAACCTGTATCCTGTCTTCTGAGTAACATTGAGAATATCACTATATATTGTTGCAACACCGCCGCCACGAGAGTTCCGCTCCGACTCTGCTGGGGTGCAGGCCATCAGCGCGAAAAAGCCTAGGACGCTCCCAGAAAATATTCCAATTATTAACAAAGAGCAGTTTCTGTTCTTTACACCATGACAATAACCATTCATTTAAAGCAAAAAGTCTACTGAACCTTTCGTGTCCTCGTCGATACGTGGGAAGCAGTCCTGACACGATGATCGTCGTCGCGGGCGATGTGCGGCGCACCGTCTCGATCAGGCTCCTGAAGTCCCTCTTCAGTGTCTCCGTCTGCCGCAGCTTGGTGTCGTTAACCCCGGCGTGAAGCACGACCGCTCCGGGCTCTCCTCGCCCTTCAGGATCGCGGGTACCTGCACAGGAACATCGAGAACACGAGCACCAGGGAAACAGTGAGTGTGCACTTTACCTTCAGCTAACGTAGCATTCCAGCGTGGCTCTCCGCTCTCTCAGCTGGGCCTGCCTCTCCACGGCCTCCAGCTCGACCTGCACCGAATGCAGCTCGACCGTGTCCTCACCTGCACTCAAAGGTAGACGACACACATCCGCCATTAAAGCAAGTAACAGTGAGTAAAACAATGGTAATGTGTGTGAATAGAGTATTAGCAATGTAAGCGAGATTAGCGGCAACCACACTGGTGATGCTAATGGGCTATATACTAATAGCGGACTCGGGAAATCAAAATAAAACTAGTGATAACAATATATTCACACGTTATAGTAACGAAAATGATGGTGTATAAAATTGATTTTAAGATTTAAAAAAAAATAGACGATAAAGAATTAACTTGACGGAGCTCAAAAACTCAAAACACACGGCAGCAACAAACAGGAAGTGACGTAGAATGGAGAAAGACTCGGAGAGTGTGGCATCTATGTTTCCACCTTTGATATCCATGGAATCAAGAACCTTTGACATCCATGGAGTCTTTCCAGTACACAAAAAGGTTATTAATAAGATTATTAAGATTATTAATATGTTCTTCACACTAAGAAAAAAAAAAGTTTATTTTAAGAACTGTTCACTGAAATGTTATTTCGGGAAACTAAAATCAAACTTCGAATCTTATCCGGGTTGCAAAGAAATATGACAAAGAAAGGTTACAAAGTTACTGGCAATTAAAAAAATAAAATAACATTTTTAATTTATTTTATTCTAGGCTATTTATTTGATAAAATAATCAGGCAAGTGCTTAAAATAAATATCAAAGGGATAAATATTTATAAAAAATGTAAATAAATTAGTCACACATGGCTACAGTAATACAACAGGATTTAGTGGCTTTTTTATAATTCCACATTTTATCATTTTTTTTCTTTGAGCAGCATGGTTTTTTAATTTACTTGCCTGCCCATAAACTGCTCTCACCTTCTGTGTACTTTTTTAAATCCAGTCTCTGCCACGGTCGGTGTACGTAGCTCTCCTGGGCCACTTGTGGCTGACAAATTCGGTCATGCCCCTGTGCGAGGATGAGGCCTGCTATCTTTGATCAAATCTAAACTCTAATGCTTTGTTCATACACACATGTACACACCCCAGCAGTGTTTGAAGACAGTAGGAGAAGGAGCCTGCAGGAAAATGGCATTGCACAGCATGACAGCCTTGCTGTTGTCCAATACAGTTTATTTCTCCCGCCTGAAAAGTTCATTCTCCTCCAGTTGTTGTTGTTGTCACGAGTGCTCGCTCTGACATCTGGGGCCAGAGAGGAGAGATACAAAAACAGATGGTTGACAGCTTTAAGATATGACTAAGCAGTGGTGGACGAAGTACACAAATCAAGTACTTGAGTAAAAGTACAGATACGTATAATAAAATATTACTCCAGTAAAAGTAAAAGTACTCCTTTTTCAATTTTACTCGAGTGAAAGTACAAAAGTACTCGATTTTTTATGTACTTAAGTAAAAAAGTACTGATAGATTTATTTTGCAATTTTATATAGGCTACTTAATTTAAATTTATATTAGCACATATTTTTTATAATCCTACTGCTCAAAATACCTGGGATTTTCCCAAAATAACCGCTATATGGAGTCAAGATATAT
>NW_015646352.1:1782471-1790289 GCF_001515625.1 Sinocyclocheilus rhinocerous | reverse complement strand
GTTCACTGGAGACTCGCACTAAACGGTTCATTTGAATCAGTGAGTTGTCGACTCGGGAACAGCTGCAATCGGATCATTCCAATTCGTCAATGAATCGTTTGGTGCGATTTGCGAACCGATTTAAAAGGTTCATTGAAAATAATCAGTTCGTTTCCTGAATCAGACACCGCTTCTGCGTCTCGGAGCACGTGATATATTATAAGGAGTAACGATATGTTTTATGAAATGTAGTGAAGTAAAAAGTACGATCTTATGCTTTGGAATGTAGTGAAGTAAAAGTAAAAGTTACTCAAAATAAAACGACTCCAGGTCGTTCAAAAAGGTTCAAAAGGTTCAAATGGACCCATACACATACAATTTTAAAACGCAAACTTAAATTATTATAAATATGCATCTAAATTCAATACATTTTAAGTGATAGTTCATTATTTACTCATCCCCATGTTGTTCCAAACCTGTGGAACACAGAAGGACAAGTTCTGAAGAATACTCATGCTGCTCTCTCTGCACAATGAAAGTGGATGGACACCAGCAAAAAACATCAAAATAGTCCATAAAACTTGTGCTATATTCCAAGTCTTCTAATCTGCCATAAGATAATATGCTATAAAATGGCACAATACCTTGAAAGATTCAGGAACGGTGATGTTAGAATGGACCTAGAACTGCTGTCTCTAAATGGGCTGCACATAGAAATACACACAGACAGAGGTTTATAAACCAAGACTGTGTGTGTGTGTCTGAAAGAGGGTGAGGATTTTGCCGATCACACTTATTACTCTTAATGTTGGGAGCTCGTTAAGAGCAATATACCAGAGGTTTGTGTGAATGGAAGTGTTGAAGGTGTGTATATGTGACAGATAGACAGACATACAGACAGAATTACAAATGATAGCAGCAGGAGAACTATTAAATGCCTTTCTCAACATCTTTCTGCAATCGAAGTAGTTAGCGCTCACCTTGGACATTTCAGTCCAGTGCACTTCTTCCTGAGAACGGATCACAACTCACTAAGATAAATAAGCTCATTGTGTGGCAGGTCTTTGGGTGGCTAACGTGCAAGGTCCAATTGCCCCGTCTAGAGGGTGTGTTGTTGTGTGTGTGTGTTCGGGCTCAGTGAGGCAGACAGAACTGGCCGAGCTAATGAACAGCATTGCTTTCATGGACGAGCAAAGCAGGACCAACAGGGCCCCACTGCTCAAAGCCTCCTCATTTCCCCCTCAAGTTCACTCAGCCACCGACACAACAGGACTGTCGGAATCAAGCATGGTATCCGTGAGTGTGGTCCTCATATCTAGACAAAGCCTAGCAGCATCAAAAAGGCCTCCAAAACAGTTCTTTGAGTGGTTTTATACCATTGGGATACTGTATTTGTGAGGTCTTTGATTGCTTTCTCATCTGAGATCAATTCCCTGTCTCTCCCTTCATTCTCTTTCCTAGTTTTCCAATTATTCACCATGTTTTGTACCATGCCAAATCAATTATTCATTCTGAGGATGGGAGTGAAGCGGGAGTGATAAAAAGGGTGATGTATAAGTCAATAAGCAACTGAAAGTCCATTGTTTTTGATGGAGAGAAGACTATAGAAATGCCACATCTCTAGAGTTCGACAGCTGATGCTTCTCTACAGGTCTCTCAGGCGTACCATATAGACAAAAATTACAAATCGATTGAGTTGACCAATGTTTTTAGAAACTTCTGAAGCTCAAACGGCAGCGACCAAGTTTCACTGAAGGTTGTACACTATAAAGTATTGCTGAAAAAACAACAACAACTACACAACAACATTATTTGGTTAATCTGATAAAAGCTTTATCAAATGTCAGGTTCAATAAGAACAAAACTAGGTGAAAATGACAAAAACATAATACAACAGATGCCACTAAACTGGTTTTGTCATTGTTGAACTAGTCTCAGATTCACACTTCACGCCGTTAGTCAAAAGTATGTGAGAGTCTAAAACTAGATGATTGTCAATATATTTGCCAAAAAAAAAAGCAACCAAAGGGTGTAAAAGATATCCAAACACACTCTACGATTCCATTAAATATGAGATGAACACCCTGTGATAATTGGCATGCAAAAAATCTAGCACCCCCCTTATCCACAGTTGTCTCAAGGTCTTTAGCGGAATTTCACAATACACGGCAGGCATGAATCTCACTGAGAGAAGAGGATTCGTCTCTCCCCTCATCTCATTTGCAGTCTTCCAGTATGGGATGGCACTGAAATTGGAATGTTATGCATCAGTGGTCACACTCGTACTCCAACTGTTCTCTCTGCAGCGAGTGCCGAGGCCTGGGGAGCAGCAAGTAACCTGCTAAACTGAGGGTGTGACTTCATGGTCTTTGTGAAAGACCCAGGGCTGAAGAGAGGTAGGGAAGTGCCATGCAGTCTGTTTGCATTACAAGAAGACTTGGGATGTATTTTTAAAAAGATTTAATGTTGCCTTGTTCCTGCGGACAGGCAGAAGTCGGTCAAGCATTTTACACTGACAAGTGATAAAAGCTTCCATGTATATCTTTGTTTTTTACTTACAAAATAAGTAAAAAAAATATTTTGTGTATAAGGTAGATAAAATAGCTATAAAATTTAATTAGCAAGATAAAACAGTCTGCCATTTAATTAAAAAAAGTAAAAACTAAAAAAATCTGACTTTGTTAAAACTATCAGACTTAAGTAAAGAGCATCAAATTTTGCAAAAAAATATTTAATTGTGTGTATTCGTTCCAAAATGTGTCAAATGTCATTTCCTCCACATAATATTATCAAACCCATATAATTTTAAATGTGATGGAAGTTTTTTTTTCCATTGCATGAAAAAAAAGGATAATTCTCTTGTGATGCATATATTTATTCACTTTTACTGTATATATATATAATGTTCAAATATTTTTACAATCATATTTCTTATTAACAAATAACAGACTTAAGAGAAAAAACATAACATTTTGTAAAAAGAAAGAAAGAAAATGTATTATTTATTTTTTATTTAAGGTATCAATTTGTACTTAAGGTATCAAATTAGCCTTAGCAAGACCAAACAGTTAAAAATGGTTTTTAAACTAACATATTTCAGACTTTTTATTAAAATGAACAGACTTAAGTGAGAAACATCACATCTTGCAATAAATAAATAAAACATAAAATGCTAGCTGTGAAATTAGTCTTAGTCATTTCATTCCAAAATATTTTAAGTGTTTCCTCCACATAATATTGTCAAACATATATAATTACATATGTGATGGAAATGACACCAATGGAAATGTTCATGATATTAAAAAAGAGAATTTTCCAGTGTAGCATGTGTGTTCACTGCTGGACATTGTTAGTAGACAAATCAATTAAACTAGCGAGAGTCTAAAAAGTGTTTTAAGAGATTTATATTAAAGTTCACAGATCCAAAAGTGCCCATAGTTGAAGAAGCACCCAAATGCAGCAGAGAAAGAAAGCGGCTACAGTCTTGTCACTGTCACCGATGGTGTTGCAGATTAGCTGTGGCCTGGTTGACCTGGTCGCGAGAAGAGGGCCAGACAGCTGTGATTGCGGTAGAGATTTCACACAGTGTAATTACCGCACTGACACCAAGGACTCAGAGGTAGAGAGAGAGAGAGAGAGAGAGAGAGTGTGTGTGCGTGATTGTAGAAAGTGTGTAGCAGCGGTGGAGGGGGGAGGGAGCAAAGAGAAGGACAGAAAAAGGGGGCTCTACAGGTTATTAGCACTAAACACTGGGAAATGAAACAGCAAAGTCAATGCGTAATTTGAAGGCCCATCAAGCCTCATCAGGAACAGCAGGGAGGAGAGTGTCTGACTTCATCAGCTCGCTCTCCTGACTTGTGTGGAAAATTACAGTAATTAAAAAGGCAGCTAAGTACTCCGTTGAGCGCAAGGGGATCCTTTCTTCCCCCCCACCTCCCGTCACCTTCAGCGTGGCCGGCTGCTTTTTGCATGACCTCTCCGTTCCCCCAGGTCCTTGCTGCCGGGCTTTGTGTGGAACCAGAGGGATGGTAATTACCGCCTCACTGGCTGATGTCGTATTGATCAGACGAGAAAGGTGCCGCAGCAAAATGAGAGTCCCAACACAGTGGACTCAGGCCAATCGAAAGTTAATTCCAGCCCGCACGATGATTCGGCTCTTCTCCCCTCACTCCGCCGCTGCCTCGCTCTCCGCTACCCTTTCATTAAGAGACAGCTGTGATATTGCCGAATCGATACCCAACGCTGCATTGATTGCGCTGTCAGCGAGGCTTTCTACACAAGGCTCAATCAGTGAACTCTGACATGCGCCCTCTGATCCTAATACTCTCTTCACTGTATTGGCACAGCCATTCAGGGACTGATGGGAGGAGAGCGGCCGCTGTATCTACTTGGTTGACAATGACACTCTGGCATCTTTAGCGCTCTGTCGATACTCCGCTTATTTGGCAAATTCTACAGGCGACGTCTTTAAGATGGAGGATTGTGGGTAATGATATCGCTGTCGAGAGCTGCCAAAATGAAGTGGCCAAATTTAGTAAATAAATAAAAGTATAGTCAAGCTAAACGGCGAGAGGGAGGCAAACAGATCGATTGTGGGAGAAAGCCAGGCAATAGGGTTGGGCTTGGAAGAAAAACGAAGCGCTAGCCAGGTGATGATAAAGATTAAAAGTCTAACAACCTCTGTCAAAACATTACAGAGGGCTGCACCAGCTGGTGGGAATCTTAATTATGCTGTTAAGAAAAGCAGTGTACTCTCTGCCAAGACAGTAATTAGGATCACTCTGTCATAGCCTTTCGATCACCTGCCTGTAACTCTTACAATGCTAAGATATGTTTCAAACCCATCCTCCAAGTCTGTTGACAGTGGAACTCAACCCAATCTCTTCAAATGACAAAAAAGTAAGCTTTTGATGAAAATAATAGGCTGTCAGTGTTCAAAAAGTATATTCAAATGTCACACCGATGATGAGTTTTCTCCTACAAGGTGGTAATCAACAGGTATGTTTACAACAGTTAATTTGAAAGGATTCAGGATGAATGATTTTTGTAGACATTACTGTGAGAGTTCACATATTCAACAAGACATGGAGGAAATTGACTAAGAATGAACTGTGCCTGCTGTCCTGTTTTAGTGCCTGATTTACAAAAGGAATTATTTAAATGTATGTTCATGCAATTTGCACGAAACATTTAAATGTATGATCACGCAATTTGCATGAAGCAGCTTCTGATTTTGCCTCCATTAATAGTGTAGATAAATAGTACAGAGTTTTGTGAATATGGTGCAATCCATAGTGAACCTAATTTACACTATTTATGTTTATGGAAAAAGATATTGGCTTAGTTTAAATACTCACAGTGTAGCATTATTTCCATGCACATAAGTAAGACAAGGTTTTGTCCTGAAATACAGCATGGAAGGAAATAAAATACATAAATAAATAAGTCACACCACTATTGAGCGCATTTTCCCTCGTAATGTTTGCAGAAGTTCAAACTAGACAATTTTAAGGGGGGAAAATGGGTTACAGTGAGGCACTTAAAATGCAAAAAAAAAAAAAAAAACCTAAAGGCTACTCTGTAAAAGTTTACAAAAGCATAGATGTAAGCAATACTGTATCTGTGTTAACATAAATTGAGAAAAAAACATTGACTGTTATATCTAATTATACAACTTGCCATGAAAATCTACAGATAATACTAATTACTAACTAATAAACAAATTTGAACAGAAGAATGAAAACGCTTTTATAAAATATAAGCTTCATATTTCTGCTTTTAATCTTCCATAAATTGGCCCCATTCAGTTCCACAGTAAGTGTCTCATCTTAACTTTTTTTTTAAAGAAAACTAAGAACAAATTATAATTCTTTTTTGCGCTTATCAACATTAATGCCACACATGCTGTAGATTGAGCTTAACTTGAATTAAACCGAGAATATCTCTTTAACGCTAAATCTTTTAAGAAGAAATCAAAACTGCATATAGATGATGTAACACAGCCATTGCAAGTTGACCAAAGTTTACCCAGTACTGTAATTAATGGTGACTGTCTGTAATTGAGGCCAACCGCAAGAGATGTTTGTGTCAAGTTTAACAAAGCAGTCATCATCCAAGGACCGTTCCACTCTTGCACTCTCAGACACTTCCATTTTCCCTGTTAATTTGGCAAAATCTAGAGGCTGACAATTCCTCCATTTTCTCAGACTGAGCTAAGGGCTCTTAATCACCTACTTCAACTTAACACTTAAAGCAGGGCGAGGAGAAGTGCATGAGGAACACAGGTCACTGTGGAGAAGAGGGTGAATGACAGCTTGGGCTTCTTTATGAAAGGCAGGGCCCTCTGAAATGGCTGCTCAGGTGTGGAGTCTGACAAACAGAAGAGAATGGGAAGATAGGCCTCCACAAACTGTTGTCTTTAGAATTATTGTGTTGGAAAAACTTAACGTAATGACAGCAGTTGGACGTTTTCAGCAACTTTTTCAGCTATTTTATATTGAGGGTGTGTGATATTGGTTTGCACTCGTTTGCTCATTGCTCAATGCTTTCTTTCCTCCGTACCCCCTACTAGCCGCCACTGGCCTGCATTGAGTAAGGCCGTGCTGTGTATGATTGCCGTGATTCTCCGGCACTCTATTGACAACGTAGCAGGTGTTCGTTCCACATCCTCTCTCCTCTCCCTGGGAGACGTTAATCCCCTTCAGGAGTCTCACCCCCAAGCCACCCCCCCCATGCCTCCCCACATAGGACAGTGGCAATAGGCTTTGATATCCAACCCACAACCCACAGTTGTTGAGCCTGACCGACGTAAGGGGCAGGTGCAACCGAGTTGCGTGTTACTTTCAAGACACCTCCACTGCCTTTAGTGTGGATTCCTGGACCCCCTTTGTTCTTTTTATTCCTCATTGTTTAATTAGATAAATAGGAATTAGGGTCACTGACACTACCGTCGGCGCAGTTTTTGATCGTCATGGCAATCAAAAATGACTTCCGCAAATTTGTTTTTCAAAAAAAAAAAGATTGCAGATTTACGAAGTGCTTTAAATACATGTAGCCAAGTGCTTACAGAAAAAAAATCCCAGAATTATCCTTGCACAGTGTATTCCATGATTACCTGTTTAACTCTATCATGACGTTCGATTCATGGAGCCGCACGTTGCCGTCATATTCTTGTTCTCTGCAAAACCCTGCTGAGCTCCAGAGAAGCAAGTAACACCTCTCGTATTAATTAAACCCTCTAGGTCTGCCGCGGCACCATCAGCTGACGAATGTCACAAAATACACATCCAGGTCCTTAAGAAACGACACCCGTTCGACTATAACAGAAACAATTGACCGTACTTCCTCACCATTTGAAAGGTTCTTAATTCTTTTGGATGTCGAACAGGAACCAATTAAAACACGCGTCAGCTGCACTATGATTTAAAAATAAGGCAGAGAAGTCAATTGAAAGGGAGAAAGTGGTGTGGCTAATGCGATGCCCCCTTTAATTTGCCCCCCTCGCTGGGCAAATATTCACGTTCCTTCCTCACACTTGGAAGTCCCGCTATTGTATACACAAAAAAGCCACTGTTAGCCCAACATGGAGCAGGTCAGGCAGGAGTGGGACTGGATTGTGACCTCTTGGCATGACATCGCAGTATATTATTAGAAAAGCCACACCTTCGGCTCTTACACAAAAACAACCTGTGTTTACACTGACGAGCCATTCGGGCTGTTTTACACCCCTGTTCTTCGATATCATTTACTCATAATGAATAGTATCCTGTCTAGAAGAAATAATTGCTCACAAAGCTTTGAAGTTCGAAAGGCAAATGGATCCCATTGTATTAACAATTC
>NW_015646352.1:1714408-1778420 GCF_001515625.1 Sinocyclocheilus rhinocerous | reverse complement strand
AGACGTTAATCCCCTTCAGGATTCTCACCCCCAAGCCACCCCCCCCCATGCCTCCCCACATAGGACAGTGGCAATAGGCTTTGATATCCAACCCACAACCCACAGTTGTTGAGCCTGACCGACGTAAGGGGCAGGTGCAACCGAGTTGCGTGTTACTTTCAAGACACCTCCACTGCCTTTAGTGTGGATTCCTGGACCCCCTTTGTTCTTTTTATTCCTCATTGTTTAATTAGATAAATAGGAATTAGGGTCACTGACACTACCGTCGGCGCAGTTTTTGATCGTCATGGCAATCAAAAATGACTTCCGCAAATTTGTTTTTCAAAAAAAAAAAGATTGCAGATTTACGAAGTGCTTTAAATACATGTAGCCAAGTGCTTACAGAAAAAAAATCCCAGAATTATCCTTGCACAGTGTATTCCATGATTACCTGTTTAACTCTATCATGACGTTCGATTCATGGAGCCGCACGTTGCCGTCATATTCTTGTTCTCTGCAAAACCCTGCTGAGCTCCAGAGAAGCAAGTAACACCTCTCGTATTAATTAAACCCTCTAGGTCTGCCGCGGCACCATCAGCTGACGAATGTCACAAAATACACATCCAGGTCCTTAAGAAACGACACCCGTTCGACTATAACAGAAACAATTGACCGTACTTCCTCACCATTTGAAAGGTTCTTAATTCTTTTGGATGTCGAACAGGAACCAATTAAAACACGCGTCAGCTGCACTATGATTTAAAAATAAGGCAGAGAAGTCAATTGAAAGGGAGAAAGTGGTGTGGCTAATGCGATGCCCCCTTTAATTTGCCCCCCTCGCTGGGCAAATATTCACGTTCCTTCCTCACACTTGGAAGTCCCGCTATTGTATACACAAAAAAGCCACTGTTAGCCCAACATGGAGCAGGTCAGGCAGGAGTGGGACTGGATTGTGACCTCTTGGCATGACATCGCAGTATATTATTAGAAAAGCCACACCTTCGGCTCTTACACAAAAACAACCTGTGTTTACACTGACGAGCCATTCGGGCTGTTTTACACCCCTGTTCTTCGATATCATTTACTCGTGATGAATAGTATCCTGTCTGCAAGAAATAATTTCTCACAAAGCTTTGGCATTCAAAAGGCAAATGGACCCCATTGTATTAACAATTCAAAGACTTTGAGAGGCAATAGTACAAGTTTAAATTTGATCTCTTAAACAAGTGAAGCACCAAAATAAACATTGATCATCAAAAAGTAACCTCTCTATAAGAGTACTTCGCCAAACGTTTAATGGTTAAATGAACATCAATCTTATTACTTGGGGGCTTGTTTAAAAGACAGTATTAGTTCTGTTTGAACCAGGATGAAAGAGATGGCTCTGATCTCGGTGGACAGTTGATGGAGTGGTCATATGTAAAACACTCCAGAGATGATCCACATAACCCTACCAAGTGAACTGTGCTAAAACTCTTCTGTTCCTACTGATGACCCACTTGGTTGCCAGCCAGACCTGAAGTACCCAGAAGCCACGACCAGCCATCTGGTCAAAAGAGAATGCATATATACAACATGACATGAGAATGCATGTTATACAACATGACAGATGTTTCATATTTGATCTGTGCTTTCATCTCAAAATTGGAAGCATGATTGGAAATCTAGGAGTTTAAGTTTACCAGCGAATCCTCTCAAAGAACACGCTTTCGGAACTTTCGGGAGAACTATGGCAATGGTATGATGAGTGATGTCACATGGTGGATGCTCATTGTTATTTTTCAGGTCTAGCAAGCATGCCACCCCCTCCCACTGCTCTGAGAATGTTTTCAACTTTTGATCCTGACACCTGCGTCTGCCTGGAATTCCACTCCAGCTCCGTTTCTTTCTGATGTACCTCCAGGATCTAATGGATTGTAAAAAGTCTGGCAGGATGTAATCTACAAAGCAGAGAATACTTTCTGTGTGAACTGTAATGTGGAGCACTTCTGGACAAATCTATGTTTTACTGTGAAATGTATGAGGTAGAGAAGTCAAAATCTCAAGATGATGACCAGTGCCTTCCAAAATGTCCAAAGGAAATATGAAAAAGAACATTACAGAGACAGGTTAGAATAAAATCATTCAAGCTTCCTAAAGATCTAACTTTTAACCCATTTTAACCCACTTCTACTTTCTAATTATGATGATCTAGATATTTTCATAAAACTGGCATGCTTTGACAGTGACAATAACTGACTTATAATTTCACACTAATAGACATTTAGACAAGAATCAACTGTGTAATGAAGCAAGACTTTAACTAAAAATATAATTCTTAAAATTTTGCTGCAAAGGCAATAATGTATCAATTGTGACAACATATCCCATATAACGTGACAAAAGGACCAGAGTCAAAGCGTAAACCGCAAACAGTTTCCTGTTTAGAATGGTGGTTGTAGTGAGAGGCTGTTTTGCTTGGCCTGGCAGTAAAAATATGCCTGGTGACTTCTCTGATTTGTAGAGCTATATGGTTGACGGAGACATCGAGTGTTAGGGTGCTCGAAAGCGTCCCCAGGCCCAGCGCTGCTCATGGCATACTGGGTAACATTGAGACATGACAGGTTGTGTTTGGACGTTTGGATGGCCACAGCCATCAGGCAGCGTTATGCAGATTTCTGATGGAAGCCGCGGAGACTGGCATTCCCCCAGGTGCCACGGAGTGCCTTCTTAATAATAGGAAGTGACAAGAAGCAGACGGCCCACATCTCTTTGCTTGCCATGCTGTTCAGGACAATGCCACTTAAACGGGTGGCTGCTAAATTGGGTGTAAGGGAAAAAAAGAAACATCAGCCTTTTGTTGTCGTCGTCTTGAGCGAATCGGACAATAAATCAGACAGTTGTCGTAGGACCCACATTAACTCTCCTGTTTGGGTGACAAGCTAGTTATTTAGAGAAGGCTGAGATGTTTGCGAGGGCAGAACATGCCTCTGCCTGCACTAAAAGATGAAATCAATCTGAAATGTCATATTTTTACTTGTCTATTAAATAGATACAAGAAAGCCATTTGACTGCCATGCTAACAACACTTTCTTCACCATTTCAGTGAAATGGCAATAGAAATGGCCAGTGTTTGAAATAGATTTACGAAGGGAGGGTTCTATTGAAGCAATAAGCCAAAGAGACCATGTTTTATAGCATTTTTACCACAGGAAAGAATTGTTCCTTTAAAGCCCTAACCATGAAAAAAATTACTATAATGTGAGGACTTGAGTGGCTTGATGCTTCCATAAAATGTTGGCAACAATCTCAAAGCACAGTTTAATTTATTATTGACATTTATCAGAATAAAATTTTTTTTTTCACCAAGTAATACAGCTCCTAAAGGTAAACCTAGCAACTGGGTGTGCCAGATCTTGTCTGATTCCACTTTCTGAAAATAAACCAAATCGTAAACCGTAGGAAGGTAACCACTTAAAAATAGTCTCTACCTTCTCACCGTTTAAGACAATATCATTTTGTTTTGGGCCCTGCAGCTGGGGGTGAAATGACCAGTGAAATCCGACGGCTGGTGTGTTATTTCACACCCTGGGCAGCGACTGTATGCATTTATTTTCACACAATAGAGATGCAGCTAGGCTGGGCGCTCTTTCATTTTCGTCCACAGGGGTGTTCGTTCTCTGTGGAGTGCAATTAGAAGCTCGTCAGCACTCCAGCCGTCCTGCGCCTGTGAGGGAGCGCTGCTCAGATGCCCTAGGCTCCGCAGGTCCTGACATTGATCCTATAGAGCAGCTCGTCGTGCACGGGAGCTTCAATTAAAACCCCACACCACAACTGCTTTATGCCTTATCAGAATAAAATTTTTTTTTTCACCAAGTAATACAGCTCCTAAAGGTAAACCTAGCAACTGGGTGTGCCAGATCTTGTCTGATTCCACTTTCTGAAAATAAACCAAATCGTAAACCGTAGGAAGGTAACCACTTAAAAATAGTCTCTACCTTCTCACCGTTTAAGACAATATCATTTTGTTTTGGGCCCTGCAGCTGGGGGTGAAATGACCAGTGAAATCCGACGGCTGGTGTGTTATTTCACACCCTGGGCAGCGACTGTATGCATTTATTTTCACACAATAGAGATGCAGCTAGGCTGGGCGCTCTTTCATTTTCGTCCACAGGGGTGTTCGTTCTCTGTGGAGTGCAATTAGAAGCTCGTCAGCACTCCAGCCGTCCTGCGCCTGTGAGGGAGCGCTGCTCAGATGCCCTAGGCTCCGCAGGTCCTGACATTGATCCTATAGAGCAGCTCGTCGTGCACGGGAGCTTCAATTAAAACCCCACACCACAACTGCTTTATGCCTTTTTTATACACGTCTTGCTGACACCAAGGAGGTGAATTACAGGCTTTCGTTCAAGATGTTAAAATAAAGATCCTGGTCTACTAGAACATAGGGGAAAATATCCCTTCTTCATTATTGTATTAAATACGTTCACTAGTGATGTTTAACCATGTTGGAGGGGACTTTAGAAACAAAACATTGGTCTCCAAAGAGACCAATATATATTTGTTGTTGTTCTTTTGATTCATCTTTGTTCAATGGCTTTAATTGGTTGCATAAATGAAGAACAATTCTCATAAAAGGTGCAGACAGGTGTTTTTTTCACAAAAAGCTACTTTCTGCATAAATTTCCAAACAGCAGCTGTATACTACAAAAACCTGTTTTAAATAATCTGCAACCTTATATCTCACAGTTGGGACTTTATATCTTGTAATTTGCACTTTCTCATAATTGACAAAAACATTCACAATTATATAAAAAATTAAAGTTGCGAATATTGTAGTATGTATTACGAGAAAATACTATTTTAGTTTTTCTACTTCAAAATGTCATGTTTGTTTCAATGGGTTACTTCTTGTTTCTTTCTAACTTTGTGTGAAAATTGTTTCTACACCATTTTTTTTTCCAGATTATGCATTGACCAAAAGGCAAGTGTGAAATAAATGTTTAAATGAAAATGGTGGGATATTAAGTAAATGACAAGAAATTAAGTTGCAGACAAAGATTACTTTCTTTTATTAACTTTTACCCAGAATATTATGAAAGCCCATTTCTTTCTCATGCAAAGTAAAATCAAGCCATCTTGGCTTGATTTTACTTTGCATGAGAAAGAAATGGGCTTTCATAATATTCTGGGTAAAAGTTAATAAAAGAAAGTAATCTTTGTCTGACAGAAAAAGTTCTTATTTGACATTCTGTGCATGGTACTCTACATACATAAGCTGATTCGGGAGAGGGCAATTGAATAGGAATTTCCCACACGGCGACAGGGCTGTAGCACTCTGACAGGTGCCTGTTGGAATTGGACAATCTCAGGTTGCAGAGTGTTATTGTCTGTGAGTTGTGTGTGGGTGTACTGGACATTACTGCAGGGCTTCATAACTCCAGACAACAAAAGGCTGTATAAATGTATAAGTCACATACATTCTGTAAACTTTCTTCTCTGTCTTTTGAGGCTGTTACAGAAACAAACGCCCCAGATACGTCAAAGTCATCTACACAGATTCTACTGAATACAAATACATTTTCTCATAATGTCTGCAAATAATTTCTGAGAATAAATTCTGACTACTGTTTACCAGACCTTTCTTCCCATATTGTTTTCTGTTTCTATGCACTAATCAAGAATTCAGCCCAACAGCCACTATCATCTCCAACACAAAGCTCACTCTCAAAATGGCTTTGATGTTTTGATGCAATGCAATACAAATTCATAAATTTCCTTAAATCATTAGATGGTGACATTCACAATAAAGAAACCTACTGTGATTGTCTATCCAGGTGGGGACAAACCTATATATGGTAAGCTCACAATAACATCCAACTGCTTTAAACCATATTCCCAAGTGCAACAGCTCTGATCTCTTTAGACGTATGAAAATCAGCTCCTCAGTCAGCCTCATGTTCAGTGACATTTCACAGTATTGCTGGAGATACACCATTGAACCCCAGTTGTAATAGCACCACTGTTGCAGAGGGTGAATCAATATGACAGGGCAGGCCAGGGTTACACCAAGAACATCTGTGCTAAAACTAACAATATCACATGAAAAAAAATAAAAACAAGACATAGGGAATGTGCTACATACTACACAATGGAATCTTAATAAATGACTAAAATGTAGAATTAAATAAAAAATTATGGAAATGTGCAAACTGATGAGCACTCACAAAGGTTTTCTAGAATACCTTACACTATTTCTGTAAAAAACTACTACTATACATTTATTTTAATTAAATTATATTAAATGTAAATTATTATATATTATTATATATTATTATTATATTATATATTGGAAGTCTGTACAAGTCAATTTCAAGTCTTTTGCCATATCAATGTTCAATGAATGAAGATATAATATACAGGATGTATTGGAACTGCTTCTGAATATTAATTCACAGTTTATTAAAATCTGAATTTAACTAAATCTAAATAAAACAATGGTATTCTGTTAATTCTGATGTCAGCACACGGACAAACAGAATATAGTATGCACAAAAACACTCGCAAAAGCACACACCCCCATGTCAATTGTGCCGCCCATCTCACTCCATTCAATCCCACCAGCACCCCAGCATCCCTGTGGCTAGTCTGCTCCCTGCCCATAACTCCTGCTCTACAACCTGGCTTCAGTACAACCAGATCCCCTCCTGCTCCATCTTCAAAGCACCAGACTAGGCCACTTCCCTGAACCAACTGATCTTTGATCCCAGCGCGGGAACCAGGTTTCCTGGGGATGGGGGGCTAGCACACATCACCCTGTCCCTGCCTGACTCACCTGGGTCATGAGAAGGGAGCAGCTGGGTTGAGGGTGTTCAGCAGGCCATCCGCAGATGGATGGCTAGTCTCGCTCATTAGTAGTTTGGCACACCTGACAGGTCTGTGAATCCCTGAGAGGGGACTTCATCTTGCCTGCTATCAACGACAGTTTTGGCTTGATTTTGGGGTCTAAACCCGTATCTGTGAGAGAAACTCAGTAATTGTAACTGGTAAATAGGAACATTTTATGTAGGATTTTTATAAAGATTCAACATCTAAAACAATTTGGCTGTTTATTTCTACACGCCAAAACCATTCCAAATTGTACTAAACAACAACTTTGAATATATGTTAGATTAACTTTTGAGTAACTGAGAGAAAGGTTCTAATCTGTGTTTTGAGCAAATTATGGCCATTGCTTCAGAATTAAACCAGCAAACAAATTTTACTCAATCTTCTGAAGCTCAATAACAGTAATTTACTTCTTACCAAGCACATGCAATTTTTCTAGTTTAACATTGTCAAAGTCAAAGAGGGATATTTTGGGTTGAACTACTGGGAGACAATTGGCTAAAACCATATAATTTGACCACAAAGGGAAAAGCACACACAGGTTTTTTTTTTTGTGTGTTATTGTTATTGCACTGGGAATTCAATTCGGAATTCAAATAAAACCACCATGTGTTGTAGCATCAAAATGAACATCATCCAAATGTGCTCCTGTCCATAGAAGGGTGAAAAAAGGTGGGAATGAGTGCATCTGTCTCCGCTAAAAACACACACGCACAACCACACACACCAAGTCAGATTTCTCAGGTATAGTTATCAGTCTCTAGGTGGCAGTGTTGTCATGCCACCAGCAATATGGACACCACATGCCCCAGAAACTCTAGAGACCTATAGTCTCTTATTTAAAAAGCAACGAAGCGCAAGGCAATGAAGTCTTTCATTGATCACAGACATCACACTTTTTTCCCCCGTCTTTCTCTCTCAAACCTTTTCTTCTTCTCCTGTCATGGCAAATATTCACCTTACCCAGTGAAGCAAATTGCTGACACCTTTTTAAGAAGTGACAACTGTGTATATTTCATGATAGCAAATTCCATTTTCATATCAAGCGAGACGAGAATACAATTTTCACTTCATTTAATCAAGGTGGGGACTTCTATGGGTTATGGCACTTAAAGCCGTCAGAAGATTAAGATGCAATATTGCTGTCAATCTCACACCCTGATATTTAATGAAGGAGTTGATTCAAAAACTTCCTAATTAGTGCAGAGAAGGTGAACCTTTGCATAATTAAAATAAAGTACAGGTTTTTTATATTAGTGCATGTTCTTGACTATACTACATAGCATTTACATTAGACATAATTTTATTATTTGCTATTACTTAAATAGTGCCATGACAATTTGACAAGAAAAAATTAATACTATAAATATAAATATAGAATTGCTGAAATGTTTCTATTCAGCTACTTATAATAAGCATTATATATATATTATTTAGTTTATCAAACTGAAATGTTGTTGCTTGACAAGCCAAGTACGGCAACAACTCTCTCATTTTCTAATGGTGTGATTGACAGTTGCGTGGACTGGGAGAGCTGGTAGCTCTGGCCTCCGCCATTCAGTCTGAAACCCCCAGTTCTTTCACGTCACCATGTTGTAGGCCTGTTTGTCCACTGACTAGCATCCCCCACAATGCTGCTATGTCCTGCAACCAGCCCCGTAACACATACACAATTGTACAAGAACACACACATATACTTGGTCAGTCACTTATGCGGCATCTTATGCGGCATCACCATTTTAAAGCTAATGTTAATTTGAGAGAACATACTTAGTATGTTAACTGAATGTAACTTTCCTTCTAAGCACATGAACATGTCTAACACTCACATGTACACACACAAAGAAGATAAGGGATTGAAACTGATAGGATTGCGGCAGTGAACCTGAGGTAGTTTTGAAAACAGCATGGAATGATGGGTATAAGAGATGAATGTGAGGCATCACACCAAATAAACAAAAACATAGAGTCAGTAGTGAAACGCAAAAGTCAGAAAGAGCAAGGCCACAACTACATAATTAAGAACAAAAATATATACAAACATTGAGAAAGAATAAAGTTTTGCCATCTGAATAAGTTTTCCGAACTTGGCTGACCTGTACTTTCAACCACCCACACCTGAAATTCTAAAAGTCATTTAGAACTCAAATTCACAAACAAACATTCAGATTTCAGAACTGCCAATTAGTCTAACATGACGTCCATCTTAAGTTTTTCTGAACTCCGAGTGAACTTGGCCCTTCCCAGCACGTGAGAAAGATGATAAAAGTTTAGACATGTCAGTCAAGGGGAGGAATTCCAATAGACAGTTGAGGAATTCCTTTAGGTTGCACATTTGAAATTAATTTAGTTGCTTTTATTTGCATGGATGAAGTTAAATGTTAATAATCAGTGAGTGAGATTGCAGGGAGGCAAAAAAGAAGAAAATGACACCTGTCATACCAGTGAACCACATTCAAACTGACGTACCTCAGTTAATCTAAAGTAATCTAAAGTAAAACTGTGGCAACATCCCTCAGCCCACACCATCCACTTACCTGTTTCAGGTGTTCCTGGTTGTTATGCCCCAAGAGACCCTCTCCAAAGGGCCTTTGCGAACCCCTCACGTAAACACCAATTTCAGAGGCCTCCACAGATGAAAACATCGACCTCCTCAATTGTCCATGCAATACTGAGATATGTGGTTAAAGAATCTTCTCACTCCCGTATTCCACGCATTCTGATCCATAATAACGTCGCAACACCTGACCTGTCAACAGAAAGAAGCTACACCAAGGAACCAACATCCAGCTCCTGCCCGAGTGTTGGCCACCATCAGGGCTGTGTACGTATATATAGAGGGCCCCCCCAACGTCAGGACTCACAGGCACACCTGAATGGCTCGAAGTGTGCCTAACTAGCTGCACAACGTGTCATGGTGTGCTCTGATTGCCTTATCTTCTCATTTATCACAGATGAATTGGAACCAGCCTTGCTGAAAGCTCCGTTCATTGTTGGGGAATGAAAAACTGTGTGAAGCCCGGTGTGCATCTGAACAAGGGGCCTTCTGTCAACCCCGAGTGGGTGAGGAAGAAAGGTGAGTGGAGAGGAAGAAAAGAGAGAGGTGGAGAAAGAGAGAAGGAAGGGAGAGAGAGAGGTAATGAATAAATGTGAGTGAAAAGCAAGATTATGTCAGCCTCACAAGTTATTGAGTAGATTCCCCAAAAGGTAACAGTGAACCATGATGCTTAACAACGGTGCTTCACACTAACCAACCATAGGGCGACGTGAGCATGTTTCAGCCAAGTTAGCGCCCTGCCAAGCTCATCTACAACAGCTTTGGTTGGTGTTAAAACAAAAACAACAAACAAACAAAAAAGTGAGGTGTGTGTTTCTCTCTACGGAAAACTTGCAGCACTCATCAGTCACACATAGATTTAATTTGCAAGTTTTGACAAGCAGTGGCTGTATGCCTAACGCCATAACGCCACTGCTGTAAATGAGATGCAGATTATAGGTACAACAACCACTAGCGTTACAGCACAAGATATGTGTGCTACAATCAGTTGTGGACGAGTTGTTTAAAGGACAGTCGTGGCCTAATGGTTGGAGAACCCAAAAGTCACGGGTTCAAGTCTCGGTACCGTCAGGGCTCTCTTCCACCTTCAAAAGGTGAGACCCTTGAGCAAGGCAACAAACCCCCAACTGCTCCCCAGACGCTGCAGCAAAAATGGCTGCCCACTGCTCCGGGTGTGTGTTCACAGTGTGTGTGTGTGTGTGTGTGTGTGCACTTGGATGGGTTAAATGCAGAGCACAAATTCCGAGTATGGGACACCACACATGGCTACAAATCACTTCACTCACTTACTAAAGAGGACCCTACCCAACACCCAATGTTTTCGACGCTACACCCCATACACAACTTTAGGTGGTCCTACCGTCTATGACAGCTGTCCTTCAAAGTGTTGACACTTGGCCTGGCTGGAGAGGCTTGCTCTGTCCCTCAGGGCCTGATTTAAACCCTTCTTCTCCTAAATATCAATGCCTATCTGAATTTACTTTAAGCAAAATCTCTCACAGCTGCTTTGCTCTCCAGTGATCCCGTTAAATTGACAGTGCCCACCTGAGGGAGTTGCCGACAAAGTCTCTACATGGCAAAGCCACCATGGTGATTTTGCACCCTGGAACCTTAATGGGACATCTTTACCATGTCCTATGGAAAAAAAACTGTTCAAAAGAGGCTGCAACAGCTGAGAAGACGGGTATTTCCAAGATCTGGAGCGATGTTTTAATTGCCTGGATAAGGTGCAACGCTAATATGGATAGTGGCAAGGCAATTGAGAGTTCCTCATCCTTTCCCACCCCCTAAATCAATGCACACTTTTACAGAAAAGCTTGTGAGTCATGCCTGTCCTTATATAAAGTGAGGTAGCTGTGCATTAGATATGCTGCCGGAATCTTCTGCTTGGGCGAGTGGACTGAGAACGATGTGAATTGTTAATGCCTTTCTGCCTCAGTTCATGCCTGCTGATTGATCAACTCGCAACTGTATCTACTCTTTCTTCCATGAAATCTGGTGTTAGTGTCTGTGTGTGCGTGCGTGGGGGAGACAAGGCAGAGAGGGTTCATCAGATTTCGGGTTAAATTGAGAGTGAAGGAGGTTTGCTGTGTAGATAGAGAGAAAGGGGGAAAGACATGTTGGGGCCCAGCCTCCAAGCAGCATGGGCCCTAAAGGAGGACATTCAGAGGCACTCCGCCGATCACACGCTCCCTGAACTCCAATGGGACCCAAATTGCATGGGATGTGTGGGTCTTTTCCCAACATATTTATATCCTTTACTCTTTACAAATCCACTCAAACGCACATGCCGCTGACTGGCAATGGGGTGGGTGATAGGGTGGGTGGAGGGTTAACAGAACAGTGCTGTAATACAAGAAGGCTTATTTGATTTTGGATGCACACAGCACAGGCTGCCTCATAAATAATGCATACTACTGTACAAACAGGGAGCTGTGCGGTGACTTGTTGCTTTGTGTTTGATTCCGGCAAAATGGGATTATTCAGTAGAGACGGAAACAGTCCTGTGAAGATACTGCGTCTGTATAAGAATACAGAATTTGGCTTTTCTTTGTACTTCCAAGTGTCAATAAAACTAGAGTCCTTTGACTTGTCTTCTTGGGAACCAAGTATGCCTAGAAAGAAGGGGAAAAAATATTGAATTAGACTTAGGACCAAAATAGGTGACAGTCAAAGAAGGTTCAGAGGTGCTGAAGTGTGTGTATGCTCGCAAGTGTGGGTTTGGTAACCACAATCACACTTGGCTACAGCGTTGTTCTCCACAGTAAAGGTTAGTGACAGACTGGTCCCCAGTGCTCAACGCAATCACTGCAAAGGTGTCAGAGAGGAGATCTTCTACACATGAGTTACCACGACTGGGGCCTGCCCTCACCAGGACGACGTGGTGAAATTAGAATTTAATACGGTTTAAAAACGAAACATATGTATTATTAATCTACAGTAGTCTCTCTAGAAAAATTTGAATTTGTTAAAGGAATATTACGGGTTACGGGTCATCTGAGCAAAAAGGTTATATGCTTGCCCAAGGTTTTTTTTTTTTCCAATTGTGAGTGCATAACTGTCAAAAGATTTTTATTATTATAATTTTTTTTTTTTTTGTGGTAATAAGACCTTCATATTTTAAACCCAGAATTAAAGCAAAACAATTAGAAGCAAACATGTGATTATAGTTTATTATCTTAAATAATGTACTGATTGAGAAAACGAATAAATGAAAAACGATGAAATTGTTAAGGGACGTTCAATGACTGACAAGACACAATATACAATCTTTATATAAGGTCTAATACATTTTCTCACAACACTTCAAATTATCTTTACAAAACATGCACATAACACCTTATACATACATTTTGTGATACACAACCTTTAGGAAGCTGCACCATGATTCATAGATCTTAGACTAATCTCTGTGTGACATCTTTGACACAAAGAGGAGTGATGGGTTGTCCGTCACTACACGTTATTACATGCCAAGTCACATTACAGTGGCTCTGCAGACCTGGCACCAGCGGGTGAAGCCCGTCATTCCCCTCAGCAGCATCCACTTACACTCCAGGTGCCAGGACTGAGAAGAAGCAGGCTGCCCACAAAGCCTGCCACCCTGCAGGGAAGAAATAGTGAGGGAGGCGAGCATGTTAGCATGTGGAAACTGTCTACCCTGTCTTCTCTTCTGCATTGACTGTCACTACAGTACGCCATATCACACAAACATACCTATCAAGATGAGAGCAGATCTGATTGGACCCTGCTGAGATCATCCAGATAGATACAACATAGATGAAGGCTAATATTGTCATGGTTATTAGAAACTTTCACAACATTTGTGGTAAAGTTGACAAAGGCCTGTTTTAACATTGCTCATAAACTCAGTGCTAAACTGAACATAAAAACGTTAAAAGTTCACTATAATTTCACCTGATTATCACCATATATATATATATTTAATTATTTTTTAAACAAAACAGGCTTTCCTGTTACTGGAGCAAACTATTCATCCATAATTTGAAAAAAAAAAGAAAAAAAAAAAGATGTACTTTGGGCTTGATATATGTTTGAGTTCTATGTAGATTAATAACTATTTGGCTGTAAATATGGTTGCCCTTGTAATGTAAATCAGATTTCATGATGATCAAGCCTGTATAAGTCTCAGTGACCCACTCCCAATGACCATTTTATAATTTATGACCATTATTAAAAGAAATTGTTAATATAGTAACCAAGGAATCACTTTATTTTCTGTTCTATACAGCAGAATCTACTGTTGTTGCTACTCTTCTGCTTCACTTACACATTGGTGGTTGGGAATTAATTGTGTAGGAATTAACAAATAGAGAAGGACTGAAATATTGAGTTTCTATTGTAATTAAGTAGCAAAGACTCTGTCAGCTGTAGTATCCCTGTTTTCTGACAAGCTCTTCACTCCTTGTAACAGCGAATTCTGCCTGTGCATTAGGGTATAGAAAACCCTTCAATGATCTTTTGAAATTCATATAAGGTTGGAAGAGGGAATTACATATCACAAGAGCAGCGAAATAGTTAACCGTGTGCATCACATTCCATCAAACCATCATGCAAGAATAAAAACAGTCTAGTCTTGCAGAAGGAATGTTGCATGCCACATAGCCGGGTTCAACGAAACAGCGTTGGAGGGGGATTTTCTGCTCAATTTTAAAGCATGCTGCTGGGGATTCTTCACAAAAGGTGTTTGGAGAAGCTCTCTGAGGGATTGCGGCAGAAAGGACCTGAAAATTGACTAACGAATGTTGGGAAAATGGTGTGAAAAGTCAAATGCCAAGGCTCGCAAAAAAATGAGCAAAAACTGCTTTGCACATTTTTATTACATCCCTGCCAACAATATACAGTAATAAACATATGACAGTAGTGAGGATTTGTTTTGGAAAGAATTAGATTTATTTCCGTATATAAGGTTTAGCTCATAGGACAATGGGTCATAGTTATATGAATGTTATATTGCCTGCAACTGGCAACCTCTCTGCAACACTAATAATATTTGGGAAATATCGGTGATACTTAACAGACAAACCTTAAGGAGTTTGGCCCTCTGCCTGCACTGAATGGTCATCTCACTCAGAGCATGCATATGTGTATCACAGGCAGTGGGGAGCAGGTTGCTTGGGCTGATAGAAACCATAAATCAGCACTCCTGAAGGGAACAGCTGCTGAGAGCATGTGGGAATAATTTCACAATTTAGCCATAATTAAAATTCACCTTAGCACGGCTCTGCCACTTATCAACTGATTATTTCCTTCTGATTCAATATCGGTCTTCTTACAGGGCCCCTGGCATCTGCCCTGCTGACCTTTCCTGCACTAGTTTGTTCAAGACATTTCGCATGAACACATCTTCCCACCTTTTAACATCATATGAGCAGATGATCAACAATGCAGTAGGGAGTTAAGCTGTGTATGACTCCTGATGCATCCCTCTATGGACTGTCTTGTATTAACACATTGTGTTTCTAACCCCATCTGAATGACCAGTGTACACATTTTTAATATGTATTCTCTCAAAGGGCAGTTTCTTTTAAAAGCTTCAAGTAAGACAATTCTGAAGCAACACTGGGGCAAGAGTTTTTTCCCCCAAAGCCTCAATGCTCTTCAGAAATGTTCTTCTAGTGGCAAGAAAAAAAAAGTAGGTATGCACCATTATTCAAATTCTGGTGGATATTGATAATTATTTTCTTTTTATGGCCGATAACAAAAAATAATCTAAATGTAAAATAAAAATGAGAATGCACAATTAAATATCCAATATCATTTTAAATCCCTTTAAAAATGGTTTTCAATATTTTTTTTAAACTATGTTTGGATATTGATAATTATTTTCTTTTTATGGCCGATAACAAAAAATAATCTAAATGTAAAATAAAAATGAGAATGCACAATTAAATATCCAATATAATTTTAAATCCCTTTAAAAATGGTTTTCAATATTTTTTTTAAACTATGTTTGAATCATATGTGAAACACACATACACAGAACAATATATAAAACTTTAGTAACACTTTACAATAAGGATTCAGTTATTAACATTAACTATATTAATTAACATGAACAATGAATTAAAGAAAATACAGATTAAATTAACCAAATGAATCACATTCTACATTAATACTTGCTGGAAACCTTTCCAAATGAAGACAATTGCAAGACATTATGTCATTGTAGCTGTAAAAAGCACTAAATAGACATCACACAACATGGCTTTAGAAGTCAAATTGTTTATTTTACTTATGTATAGTTGATCTGATCATAAGTTTATCACTGGCCTAAAATCCAAAGCAATCCATTTAGCAATCAAGTTCAATAGTGGACACTAGTGTGTTAAAACAGCATTAAACCCACCTTAGAAATTAAAAGATAATCCCCATATATTTTTCATTTGTCTCCGTCTACAGTGCATATGCTTCAACAAGAATTTAAAATGCATTATGTGTTATTGATGGCCTCAAGGCTGTATATAATGACTTGGCATTGGTGTCATGTGACAGACAGTGCTTTCAGACAGGCATTATGATCAGTCCAGTAGCTGTGCCAGTCAGCCTGTCAGAGCTCAGAGACAAGGCTCCACAGAGATGAGAAACCCACACACACACTCCTGCACATTCCTAAACCGCTTTTACCCAACATGTCCCATGCAAAACAGGCCTTACTGTCAGATCATACCACTCATTTACTTACCACTCCTGCATATACACTGAATTTTTTCTATTGGAGTATAAAAATAATAATAAAAAATAATTTCACATTTAATTCTGTGTTACTTGCTGCTTCGTTGTAATTATATGTGAAATTGAATAGCAATTTTTGAGTGAAAAATTTTCTACACTGATTTTTTTTTTTCAGCGTACGCTACAAAGCATTGATTCCCTTTGCTTGTCCGCCCCTAATGAACCCTACACAGCTGTTCACTTAGTAAACTGCTTTAAAAATACCAAAACTGTATTTGGGTAGCTGACATTTCCTGTGGCATGACATGTTATACCGAATCTAAAATTATTTTGCACAGAATTTTGCTTATTCTTTCATAATGAAATATTAAAACACACACACACACACACACACAAAGATTATCATCATAAAGTTTTTATATAATTAGCCTACATTACATTTGCACAAAAAAAAAATGTCATGCCACAGAACCACTTAAAACTAATTAGTGAAATCAAAAAGTTTATTACAAATGTGAAAATCCAAGATTGTACATTCATAGACAACATTTAAGACAACCCATTTAAAAGTGGACTCAGCAAAGTTCTGTTAATGTTGAAACATCATGTAAAAGCAAAAATTTTCAGGTAGTTACCAGTGTAGAAATGTGTAAATTGCAGTCCGACATCATTAACTTTTTCTGTCAGTGAAATAATTCACTACCAGTGAGATAGTAGCTGGTCATGCGATCTTAACATGGTGTCCCCCATTAAGGGACCCCTTCCAAATGAAACAAAATAGCTATCATGTGGTGCAGTGCCATGTGCACATGCCATTGGTTTACCGGTTCGATGACCTGGGTCATATCTGGATCAAAAAGATTAATAAATATATATATATATATATATATAATAAAAATAAAAAGATTAAAAACATATTTAAGTCTCAGTAGTTAAAAAAATTACTAACTTCATTTAAATTAAATATTTGTAACAAGAAAATAAATCAAATGCTTGGTACACTTTTAAGAAAACATAAGACGAATCAAGGCCTTTCAGTTATTTGCCTATTCAAAATGTCTAGTGTTCAATATGCTTCTTTTTGTTTTTCTTACATTATTTGTTTAATTACTATTAAGATCGTCTATTTCATCAGCACCTTCTGTTTTAAAGGGAAAAAAAGGAGGTGTAAGTGAAGTGCGTGGATGCGTGTTTTTAATCACGCCTCGCTGGAGTGCTTTGCCCTGATCATGCAAGTTGAACTGTGCGGGTGGGAACATTACCGTTTCCCCGTGCTTCATTTAACAAAAAACCCCACTCGTCCTGAAGTAGCTACAGAAAATGACAGCGCAATTACACGCGAGCCCGTGCTTGACGCGAGGAGGAGCGTTAGCGCGCTACCTGTCTCTACCTCAGTATTCCCGCGCTCCGTCGAGAAGAGTCAGCAATTAGACGGATGTAAACCCGCCCTCTTCCGCCCAGAAAACAGACTCGCGCCAGTCACACCTCCCTGTGTCAATCATAGCCCGTCACAACACATCAGCTCCGTGAGCAAACAGTGGAAAACGCGGGCTGATAGCTCGGCCTTTTCTCACACCTCGCACCTGTGGCTGGCTCGCGTGTGCTTTCTTCCCACACCTTGATTTCACGGATCATGAGAAAGTATGGAAGTGTGTTTTTATTAGTGCGCTGAACAGAATGCAGGCGAACCAGCTTTTGTTTCATAGAACTTTTAAAGACGTTTTAAAAAAGAAATCAGGAGGGTTTTTTTTTCAGTTTAAACCGAAAATGTATTAGGACAGAAGGGCATAAAGTCATTTATTTGACAGAACAATGACAGAAAATATGTGAAATTACTGTGAAAATACCCAATTACTGGTCATAATACGATTCCATAATTAATCATAATGCACCTTCCAGTAAAAAAAGTCCAAATCCACCAAAATATTTGTTTAGAAATGGACTGTTTTTGCTTGTAAATGGTGCTTGATCTGTGCATATTTCTCACCTGATTCAGACAAGATGACTTTTTCACTGGAGAAAGCATTATTGTTGATAGTGGACTCATATTTAGCTGGTAGCAACGGTTTGAAGTTAAAAACAAACTTAATAATGAATTTGTTTCTCACAAACACAGTAAAACAATTATTAAACTTCAAACACTTCAAAAACAGCAAAAATGTAAAAGGCAAACTGCAAAAAATATAAAATTGTTTTGGCTAACAAATACTTTGTATGGCTATTATACATTTAAAACACATTTAAAAACCTGATTACCCTTTTCCCGATAACACACTTTCAGTTAAAATCACAAACTTTCATTATAAATCTATCTTCATTATATAATTGATCCTTGCTTTATTAATGTATGCCAGTGTGGTTTTAGTGTGTTCACAGCTGTAATGGTAAGATTATTGTAATGATAAAAATCATTATAATTTAAGAAAGTTTTGAAATAGGTGTTTGAAACCAACATACTACTTGGACTTTTAACTTAAAAGTTACTGACTTATAGTTACCGAGAACAACCCCATATGTAGCATCGGTCTCCCTACATATAAGTTATACACATATAAAATCAAGGCCAAAATCTAAATCGATCATTCACACGAGGCCTCTGTTGGTTTTCGTGTTAGTGTAGTTCTAAGCTCTGTTTATCGACACCTACACATTCACAGTTTTCCCCTCTGAACCTCTGTGGAGTAGCAAGTTAAATCTGTGCGGTGGGTTCACCTCTCTGCACTGGGCCAGGCCTGGGCTCACCTAGCGTCTCCTCTCTCAGCAGACAGGCCCCATCTGCCACCTGCTCCGCCTCTCTGTCCCAGTGACAACTGTCGAGCAGGCACGCAAGATTGATTATCAGTCAAAGCCCATAGCGCTAGCAGCAGATTTCACTAGGTAAAGCTTGCTGATCCAGCAAAGAGCCAGAGCGCAAAGTTACGTTAAATGGAAAGGGTGACCTCTGATGGCTAGCAGACGGAAGTTCATGGACCGGATTCGTGACAGTGTGTGTATATATATGTCACAATGTTATTCAGTTTGGACTTTGTTTTCCTCTCGCACCGTTCCCCTTCATTGTGTTAATTGTGTCATTCTGTTCAGGTGTTTGTAGTCAATTATCCTTGTTTGGTTTGTGTATTTAAGTTTCGGTGTGTTCAGTTCTAGTTTGTCCGGTCTCGTCAGCGTCTATGTTAATGCTACCTGTGTGTTGGATTAAAGACTTTATAAACCTTCTTCTTCGTCTTCGTGCATTTGTGAGCAGTGTAGCTGTGACAGTATATGTGTGTGTTTGTGTATGTGTGTATATATATATATATATATATATATATAATTAAATATATGTATATACACACATGCACAAACACACATATTATTATACAAATTTTGTGTGTATATATATACATAAAAAAATCATATTACATATCTTTAGTTTTATATTTATTATATTACTAATAAAACTTAATATTTATAATAATTAAATGTTATATAAAATTTTTTATAGTAATTATTTAATATTTACATAATACTTCTTGTATATTTATATATAACACAACAGCACCATATACTGTATGTGAATGTTATTTTTTATTACCATGTAGATTGTAATGTGCACCAAGTTCAGTTTTACACCACACATTTTTTCTGTTTTGTATGATTTTGGTAATAACGAAGAAGCTCCTACCAGACATTTAATCTGTTGTATTCTTGAAAATATAAAAAAAAAATCTACCAAAAATGTGTCCACTTGCACGATTCAACTCAATTAAGTGAAAACGAGTTGGAGAGGAAAAGGATTATGTGGTGTCCACTTGCTCTTAATTGAATAGAAAACGCCCTTTCTTTGGTAGAGTTTCTAAACAGTACGAATACTCCCAAATGTCTGTACTTTCTAAAGCTCTTTGACTGCGTTCCCCATGTGGTCGGTATTCCCATTGAAAAACAAATACGAGCGCTGAGTGCTTCTGGGCTGAGCTTACCTCCTCCAGGAGAGCTCAGAGCATTGGGTCGGTTGGGCAGCCCACTGGTGGGGATTTCACCTCTTGGATAATGACGGTTGGCAGGGGTGCTGCCTCGCTTGTGGCTCCCTGCCAAACTACTGTCGGTCAAAGCCCCTTTCACGGGGGAAGCCATTGTGGTAGATTTGCATTAACCGGCGAGGCCTTGTGAGTACAGTGTGTGTCATGCTGAGATATAACTCTTTAATCCGTCATCATTCACTTGAACTCCTTTCAGCGCTGCGGTACCTCTGTGTCATCTCAGGTGCGACACGCATCCACAACAACATTCATTATCCGGGACCACTTCCCTCCCTGAAAGTAAACCGTGTTTGATTTAACAGCCAGAATGAACCGAAGGGCCCCCCATGTAGACGGAGACAGCAACCCTAAAGCTTGGCAGCCATTCAAGGCCTTGAATTCCTCTCTCCAACCAGGATGTCAAGGCCAAGACATAGAGACTGTATTTTCCTTTCTTCTCCTGGATCTTCTTTCCCCTATTTTCTTTCTCACATCTCTGCCCGTGTGTTTGGTGGGGGCGCTCTGTTCAGACTGATTTAGCGGGCATCCATGTCGACCTGGAACAATCGGTGAACCGAGGGACAAAGCTGCCGGCTCTACTTGAATTACAAGTGGTTGGTACTCATGGAGAAGAAAGGGTGTTTCAATGCACCCTTCAGGGGGCAGCGTCAAGCCTCACCTATGGAAATGATGAGTACAAGCTCACATGCACACACAAGGAACTCAAACACTTCCCTCATCGCCACTGGAGTGCTTTGCAAACAAACACGAGGATAATTTTCATACTAATGGCCAGGCGTGGAACCTCAGTCTTGAACTGCTGATTTGATCTAGTGTGTGTGTCACAGTTGAAGTAAATAGTGTAAGTGGTGTTATGGTCTGTAAACTGTTTGAAGTAGACAAATGGTGCCATTATAGAAGTGTTGGTGGATGAATTGTATCAAAGAGGTCTACAAGGAATTTTGAGATACAAAAACTCCCTGAAAACACAATTTTCACCCTATCACTTGTTATTTGTGAACTAACAATGTCCCAAATACATCAGTATATCTCATACCTCACCTTTTAATTACAGTAAATTATTACAGTTATAAATACTATAAAAATGTAATATATAGTAAAATATTATAAATATCTTATTTTAAAATAGATTGAGCCTGGTACCAGAGTAAGAACATAACATGTGTAAATATTTATTACAATTTAATTAATTTAACATGAATTAAATTAATTACAATTAATTTAAAATGTAAGAAAAGCAAATGACATGTTAAAAAGATTCCAAGTTTTTAATACAAAGAGAAAAAAAAAAGCAAGGTTTAATAAAAATCATTAAAAAAATCCCTGTAGTTGAAAAAACACCCATGGTTATGTTATGAATTGTAAATAATATGCTGATAATCAGTTTTATGAGAAACAGTATGCAATTGAGGATGTAGGCTGTATGTAAATATGGTACATACATAATTATAAATCTAATGATATATATTATATAATAGCAATCATAAATTGATTTGAATGAGTGTTGTTTTAGTGTCATTGATATACTATTATGGATTTTTGAAAATATTGTGAATTATATTTTATTTTTTATGTGTTCTGTTTTCATTTTAATTTTTTTTAAAAGTTATAATATGTGTGTGTGTGTTTGTGTGTTTTGAGTCATTTTATGTTTAACAGTTATTTTAGTTTTAGCTATTTTAGTACTTCAACTTAAAATGAAAAATAAAAATGTTAAATTGGCATCTAGCTGACATAAAATAAGTAATTATATTTATAATTTATTTCAGCTAATGTTCAATTTATTTTAAGTGATGAAAATGTGTGGTTATTTTTATTTTTTATTTTATTTTATTTATTTATTTATTTTATTTTTTTGGTATTACACTTCAAAATAATGGTTCTTAAACAGTTATTTGGCAGGGTGTATGGTTCCATGAAGAACCTTTAATATCCCCAAAAAAAACTTTCCATTGCACAAAAGGTTCTTTGCAGCACAGAAAGGTTCTTTCTGAAATATCATGTGACACTGACGACTGGAGTAATGACTGCTAAAAATTCAGCTTTGATCACAGGAATAAATTACATTTTACAATATATTAAAATAGACAACAGTTCTTTTAATTTGTAATAATATTTTGCAATATAACTAATTTCTCTGCATTCTTGATTAAATAAATGCAGACTTGGTGAGTAATAGAGTTTTTTCCCCAAAAAACATTGTATTGTTTTCAAACTTTTGATAGGTACTGTATAACATTGTTACCTTGTGGCCCAAGATGCTGGGATAGGCTTCAGCCCCCATGACCCTAAAGAGGATAAGTGGTTTGGAGAGTGAATTGATGGATGAACTTGCAAGATAGCACTTTGACTTTGACTCAGCTTAGAAAATACCTTTCCATTATATTTGTTTGTCATCTTGCATTATTATACCTGTGCTAAAACTATGAAAATTGAGAAGATTTACACAAGCTTCAGTCTGGATCCAGAACACCTGAGAAGAGATGATGCCAACCCCTCAGAGGACCTCAGATGATGCCAACCCTGAAACAACATACAGAACTACCACATTTTGCTATAAGTTTGATTGCATCATATAATAATTGCTGTTAATAGTCAGTTAATGCACATATGGCAGAAATGTGTGGAAAAATCAATTAAAGATGTATTCAAACAGACGATGAACACTATTAACAGCAATTATTATATGATGCAATCAAACTTATAGCAAAATGTGGTAGTTCTGTATGTTGTTTCAGGGTTGGCATCATCTGAGGTCTTCTGAGGGGTTGGCATCATCTCTTCTCAGGTGTTCTGGATCCAGACTGAAGCTTGTGTAAATCCTAGTTACCACGGGATGTCAATCCCGTGGCAAAAACAGAGAAACAAATAGGGACATAATTAGCGTAGCTGCTGTTCCAACCAAGCAAAATTGATTTGTTTAACCCAAACTAAAGAATAATAATTGTAACAATAAACATTGTTACCTTGTGGCCCAAGATGCTGGGATAGGCTTCAGCCCCCATGACCCTAAAGAGGATAAGTGGTTTGGAGAGTGAATTGATGGATGAACTTGCAAGATAGCACTTTGACTTTGACTCAGCTTAGAAAATACCTTTCCATTATATTTGTTTGTCATCTTGCATTATTATACCTGTGCTAAAACTATGAAAATTGAGAAAGAATGAAATAATGAAAAGTGTCTTTTTTTTTTTTTTACAGGATCCCCTGTACCCAACCTCAACCATTCATCAGAAGGACTGTGAAAGCGGGAACTCTTTGAACCAGGTTCCACTGGATGAAAAAAGGCATAGTAGTGGATGATGGGGGTACTGACATTAACCTGCTGTATTCACTAGGGATTTTTGTCAATTTTTCATTTCCAGTACTGATAGGTCTTTATTTTGACCATCTGGATGGCATGCTGTCCTAACACTAACCAGTCAGAGCTCAGGTACCTCAGGTACTCAAAATGAGAAAATAACCAAAAAGAGAAAAAATATAATCAAATACTCAAACTTGACAGCGATGATCGATCATGAAAATGATGATTGCAGTGAATTTAAAAAATATGATTGGTCGTTGCTGTCAAGTCTGAGTGCTCTAGTACTCGTGGACATCGTTATTAAACACGCATACACACAGTATCGAGGTATGATGTATACTGCCTTGATGCATACTGTAAATGCAATAAACATTTTAATCATATCTAGTCAAGTCTTGTTACTTCTGGATTTTCTATTTATTTTCTAAATTATTTTATGAACAAACCTATTAAAGAAAAGTAGATAAATGTGAGGATATTGATCTGGAAGAAATGGAGCCATGAAGAACCTTTTCATCAGTGGTTCTTTGTAGAACCTTTAAAACCAGAGTAGTACCAGAAGTAGTACCAGAAAAGGTTCTTTATGGCACCAACAAAAAAAAGTTCTTTAAAGGTGACATATCATGAAAATCTGATTTTTCCAGGTTTTAAGTGCTATAATCAGGTCCCCGGTGCATCTACCAACCAAGGAAACGTGAAAAATATTAACCCAGTAACTTTGTTTTGGTAAGCCTTTTTCTGCAAGCGTCTGAAAAAACAAGCGTGTCTGATTTCGCTCCCCTTTATTTAATGTATATTGCTGCTGCCACACAGATCTAAAATAAACATGCGATTTATTTCCCAGCTGTTTAAGTTACCTTCACAGACTTAACCGACTGTTTTTGTAACTCCTGTGTGTTTTTAACGTAAACTTGTGTGTGAATGAGAACTTAGTTTAGTACTCACATGCTGTGACAGCTGCTTTCTGTACGTGTGCACTCAGAAAACCGAAGTTTAAATTAATATGGTTTAAAACGCATGATTTCAGCGCAATAAACATGATAATCAGAATCAAAACAGATGTTTTTTAGCAGGTCTAAGCTTTAATGGCGCATGTTTCTGCTTCCACTCAAAATAAGCATTTTCAAAATTATATAATAAATGACCTGTGGAGTATTTTGAGCTGAAACTTCACAGACACATTCTGGGGACACCAGAGACTTAGATTACATATTGTAAAAAGGGGCATAATATGTCTCCTTTAAGAACTGGTTCTTCAAAAAAACGCTCTTCTTTGGCATCGCGGTGAAACCCATTTTTTGTTCTTCCTGGCACTTTTTTATTATTATTATTATTTTTTAAGAGTATAGGTTTTGTTAATGATATTAAGCCTGGTTTGAACATCAAACTGGTCAACATTTTGATTATAATAATGACACTATGGGAGTGATAGAAGCTTCAATACATTGCAGTGTATCCTTACGACTGCTTGACCTCAACAGGATCAATAGTGTTAGCTCCAACCTGCTATTACAAACAAAAGATTGTCCTTCATCTCATTTAATTAGGGCCTTGGCATTGTGAGACTCCAGCTACCTACGCACTCTCTAGTGAAGATGAATATGTTTGAGTGTGCAGGGCGGGGGTGAGGGTCACATTGAAATGCACCTGATGACTCCTTCCTGTTTTGTCCCGATCATGCACCAAAAATGGACAGAAGGAATACAATACAAGTAGAGACAAAGCCTCATTTCATCTTGCAACAAAGGCAATTTTTTATTGCACAAAAGATTCTTTATAGTGGAAAAAAGTTTCTTAGATTATTCAAATGTTCTTTACACTAAGAAAATAATGGTTCTTTTAAGAACTGTTGACTTAAAGGCTCTTTGGGGAATCAAAATGGTTTGTCACCTTTTCCAGTAAGCCAAAATTTTGAACATTTAACAACTTCTGGAGGTAACTTGCAGCTTCTTTGGCCCACAGTTTTCAAATTGAATCTCTGGAGTTATGGACACAGCAGGAACAGCCAGTTTCCTAGAGCCAAATTTCAGGGTGAAATTCAACTCTGGGTCAATGAACAATATGATCACTCATAATCTCTGGCTTCCAAATCTGTTATATCAACTGGATAAAATTAGTTATCTTTCATGAAATTTAAATTTTCTTCACAAAATACGAACCATTCAAAACTGAGCTACTCTCACCAACAGTTTCAACCACAGTTTTACTGTTTTCTAGATGTCTTCATTTCGTGTCCATTCAAGGAGCATAATACATTCTTTATTGCATTGATGGTTCCATGAAGAACTTTTAACATCCATAGAATCTTTCCATTCCACAAAAGGTTCTTTAGATTACGAAAATGTTCTTCACACTAAGAAATAAATGGTTCTTCTAAGAAGGTTCTTTCAGGAACCAAAGTTCTTCTATGGCATCACTGTGAACACCCCCACGCCCCGCCTTTGGAACTTTTATTTTTAAGAGTGTATCTGGAGCCACACTCTTAAAATAAAGGTTCTTGGCATCTATGGTTGCATGAAGAACCTTTAACATCCATGGAACTTTTTCATTGCACAAAAGGTTCTTTACAATGGACCAAAGTTCTTCAGATTATTAAAATGTTCTTCATAATTAGAATGAAAGGTTCTTTGGAGAACCCAAAATGGTTTTTCTATATGGCGTTACTAGAAAAGCACCTTTTGGAACCTTTATTTTTAAGATTGTATCTGTAACCATAGTTTAGGATTTAAAGTTTTTCTGCAGAGTTCATAAAGCACTTCCTTATTAAACCAAAAAACAAAACCCTGCTTAATTTATGAATGACCTTAAGACCTCAAAGAGATGCGTTTGCTCGTTTGATCATCACATGCATACACAAGAACAAGGCTCGAACTAATCAGAATGCCATTTGCTAATTACTTTGTTTAATTCCTCCCAACTCCTAAATCAGTAATTAGCACAAATAATTATATGTTAGAAGTGTTTCACAATGTCATGGTAAAGTTTGTTCTGTTTACTTTTCAGTTCCAGTAATTAAAGTAATATTTGAGTGCCGTTAGATGTACGCCAGTCGAAAGCCTTTCTTGTCAACACCTACAGAGTCTGTAAATAACAACAGCAGTCGAGTATACTACAACAGACACTGTTTGACATATAAAATGTCTTTATAATTCTGGTAAAGTGTTTTCTAAGAGACATGCTGCCTATGTTAAATACTGTATATAAAAAAATGCCTTTATATTTTTAGAAAGGGAATCACATTAGTATAAGTTCATGATAAGTGTTCTGTAATGAAGCTGTACTATTCTCTCTACAACTTTTGAGACACTCCAATACCACATCTTTTCCTGCCCTTTTAGACTTGATTTTCTAGAGACAAAAAACGAATTACACGCATCAGTAAAGCAAGAAAACAAACAGCAGTTACTGTGCTTTATCTGAAATGTCAAACAAAAATAAATCAGTACATTTCATTATGGAATTATTAATTACTTCATAATAAACAAAAAATGGGGAAACATGCATTGACAAACAATCTGGTTTCTCTGTTACGTGTGGCTTCTATCAGAGTGCTCATTAAAGACTTTGTTAATTAGCAGCTGGAGACAGTGGCTGAGGTGTGCACTGTGTGATTTTTCTTTTTTCTTTTTCTGCCCTCAGTAGACAGTGACACCCAGGATATTTTATATAATTCCCAGCACAATTAACAAACATCCACCAACTTTTCTCGCAACCCTTGTCACAATCACACATATACTACCGGATGGAAGTGTTTTGACTCATTTTGTCAATGTAAAATCTCACTATTTTGTGACATCCCTTTGTAATAGCCTATAATTGTTGCATTTTCTGTTTTAGCTCAGTTCTATATTTGAACAATAATTGTTTAAAAAAATGCTTTCTATCAGGATTAATTTTTAATTTTTTTCGCTGATAAATTGAAATAGGCTACCATTTGGATTTATTTTAAGTAATTGTAAAAATACACCAATTATTTGTTTTTCTGAATTTCAATCGTTATGCATGTCCTGTCATATGTTTCCACCGCTAACATATTTATACCAAAGACTAGAATACCCTTAAAGGGACATTGTTTATACCTATAATCCCAATAAAATGCGATTAAGAACCTTTTTTGTTTTTCAATACATTGTAAACAAAAAAATTAAACAAAAGCGAAAAAGTCTGCTTTAAATATTTGAAATTAACAAGCTGCAAACAAAACGCCTCTTTGCCTTGAGCATAGTTATGTATCTATGGCCTTGAGCACGTGACGTCTGTTTCCATAGATACAGCAGCGTGCCTGCGCTCCCTTCACGTGTTTTTCTCTAAAGCATCCGTGTAGAAACGTTTAAGTTGAGGAGTTCCGCCATCTCGAGATTTATACATACATATAAATACATTTAATTGTTGAAGTACAAACATAAGTACAAATAATTTGTTGCCCATTTTGTGTAGTTTAATTATACTTGTAATTACAAAATATGGCTTTTTGTTAAATCACACGTGTTTCTGTCAGGGCGTTAAAGAGCGAGGCAAACACTCACACGGGAAGCAGCATGGACTGGGAGGGACGACGTTCATGACAGCTGCCTAGAAGCTGAGAAAACCTCTTGATATTAGGTTAGTAAGCGAAGCGCGACAGTTTCCATATACGATACCATCCTGCAATATATATATATATATTACACTTTTTATCGCTTTGTATGCTGTTACGGTAGTTATATGTGACGTACAGTACATCTTGTCCACTGACTGCTAAAAACAGTTTAAAATATAAAGCTATTGACTGTTAACTAATCATTATTTAAAGGGTTAAATATGGGGGTGTGTATGTTGTGAATTAATAAGTACATTACCGTGATATATCACATTACCGAATACCGGCACAAGTCTAGTAGCGAATCGTCCTGTACTTGACTCTGGTTTTGAACACAATTCATGCTTTCCTGTGTATTTTTTTTTTTTTTGTATTTTGTATTTTTTCAGGATTATGGCAGATTCCAGTGGTCCACAGAAAAACTGGTACTCAATACTAGGTGCCTGTCCAACAGATGACATACAAGAACTGAAACAGAAGTATCAGAAGCTCATCCTCATGGTAGGTGTTCAGCAAACTCAACCCTCTACGGACACCTTGGCAATTGAAGCTAATATTAGACATCATTTAGTCGCCCAGAGTGAAGATTAGTCGCATATGCGAGTGATTTACTCGCAATGTAGAGGGTTGAAACTGTTTTAAACATTGATAATAAGAACCAGTGTTAATAATAGAGCAGCAAATCATCATATTAGAATGATTTCTGAAGGATCCTTTGACACTGAAGACTGGTGTAAAGATGCTGAAATTCAGCTTTTGCCATCACAGGAATAAATTACATTTTAATATATATATTAAAATATTAAAAAGTTATGTTAAATTGTAATAATATTTCACAATATTACTGTTTTACTCTATTTTTGGCCAAGTAGTCAAGCATTATATGATAATCAAGTATTATTTAATGGTAGAACTTTAGTAATTAGAATTAAAACCATGTATGAATTCATATTAGTCATTTTAACTGAACTTAGGACTGGTGCTGCTGATTTACTCTATTTTTGGCCAAGTAAAATGCAGCCTTGCTGAGCAGAAGAGACTTCTTTCAAAAACATAAAAAAAATGATGTATATAAATGTACATTTTTTTTTCCTCGTGGGATACTTTCAACCAACTTTTGACCATAATGTAGAGATTTGGTCCTATATATTACAGTCATGCAGACCAACAAACAATTTTCAAAACATCTGAAATCACAAAATTAATTGCAGTTGTTTTTGGTTTTAATGTATTGATGCTCATAGGTTTGAAAATCGTCTAGAAAAATGGTAGGCAGTTTGGAGTCAAAAAGACTGTGAACCACTGGCATAAATGCAATTTAATATGTTATTCAGTGCACGTCTACTGAGTTCATAGTGATAAAATTCATAACCGAGATAGATTTTGCAGATTATGCTTGATTCTCCCATCAAAGTTTCCTCCAAGGGCAAATTGTTCTTGCTAAATACGAGCTTTGAAAACATATGCACAATTAATCAATGGCATCAGTATTTCTCATTAATACACATTGCAGGTTGACTTATCCCAGTCAAGTTATACTAAAGCTGATTTGTTTAATCCCAAACCCATTTTAATTACAGCAATCGCATAACACCAGTCGATCAATCAGGATGTGTGCCGTGCAATTTGTAGAAGCAGTTTGAAGAGGCCGAACCAACACCTTATACAATATACAGCAGGAAATTCATTGGTAATGAAATTGATAATGGTTTGAATTTTTTTTGCCAATCACAGTGAAATGAATCAGTGTATCATGACAGAAATGATATCACATATCTGTTTCTTCATATTATAGCCAGACAGTTGAACAGGAGTCAGTTTACTGATTCAGAATCAACCTCACAATTTGCATTACAAGAGTAACCTCAGGCTTAAACCAATCCATACTGTTGTACTACTGTTTGCAGTAGGTCAATGTCCTGCGTTCATTCATTCTGAGATCAGCCTGACAGTAGGTGGCAGTAGTGTGATGGAAGTAGCCTTTGTGCCCCCTGTCTCCTCTCCTCCTTCTCCATTGAAGCTGAGAGCGGCTGCAGGCAGCATACCAGAGTCCAGCTGAGGATGTGGCAGTGCTCCCTTCGCAGCCACTGAGAGATGATGATGTATTGTTAGAGCTGGCGAGTGCTCCAAATTGCCCAGCCTTTTATATTGTGTTCCTGCTCTCCAAGCTCCATTAGCCCCAGTAAATGAATATTTTACAATGCGTGCAAAGAGACAGCAATTAAAGCGTGTAACTCCAGAGGGGCAGAAGGCCGGGTCGCTCTGACAGAGCACCAGCCTCTCGTTGTGTTATGTATTTATGACAAGTACCTGAACCACACAGCCTGGAAGTTGTAGAGTGACACATAGGAAATGTGTGATTACCAGCTTAGTGTTTGTAATGTCAGAATGAGTCCTAAGAAGACTTTGGATAACAGTATACTAAGCATTACCATTAAAATCTAGCTGTTTTAAGAAAGTTTCCCCTCATATGCACTGAAACAATTAGGTGTAGAAATAACAAATATGTAATCAAATTTATTAAATAATGTTATTATGAAAAGAAACATTAATAAACCATGCCTAATACAACCAGGGACATTAAAAAAAAAAAAAAAAAAAAGGTAATTTTGCTGTTTTTTTAATTTTATTTTGTCTTTGAGCAATTTAAAAAAATATATAAATTTTTCTTTACAAAACAATGTGGTATTTTTACATTCAGGCCAGCATTTCTTCATCTATCCATCAGACACTAAATCAAACGCTCAGTTACGACAGACCTGAAACCTAGTTCACAGGGATTGTCTATTTGACAAAAGACTACCCAGGGAGATGTTTGTGGAGCAGCGGTATGTGCTTGCCAGGGCTAAATTGCACTTCACACCTGTGGTCCTGACTCCTCAAACTTACCTACAAAGAATAGAGGGAAGCAAAACCCTATCTCCAATTCCGCCACTGGGGAGAGAGTCTAATTCTCTGGCAGAATCTGGCGTCCTGCTGGAGGTAACTGAGAAATTGTGCTGCCAAGCTTGCTCGACCATTCTCAGGGTTCAGGAACAGAGCTGTTTTTATGTTTCTGATCTGGCTGAGAATAGATGTGGACATATTACTTTAGCAAAGGTGGTGTTTCAGATTTACCACAGAATTAAGAACAGCATTTCCGATATTTAAACATAAGGGTTTGATTTCATTTGAAATTATTGTACATGCTGATTTAAAGTTTCACTTTCAGCTCAGGTTTTCACTTTAGCTATTTAGCTTTGGTCATTCTTTGATCCTCTGATCTGAAGCGTCCTAAACACAAATCGATTTAATCCCCTAGTTCACAGGGATTGTCTATTTGACAAAAGACTACCCAGGGAGATGTTTGTGGAGCAGCGGTATGTGCTTGCCAGGGCTAAATTGCACTTCACACCTGTGGTCCTGACTCCTCAAGCTCACCTACAAAGAGCAGAGGAAAGCAAAACCCTATCTCCAATTCCGCTACTGGGGAGAGAGTCTAAGTCTCTGGCAGAATCTGGCGTCCTGCTGGAGGTAACTGAGAAATTGTGCTGCCAAGCTTGCTCGACCATTCTCAGGGTTCAGGAACAGAGCTGTTTTTATGTTTCTGATCTGGCTGAGAATAGATGTGGACATATTACTTTAGCAAAGGTGGTGTTTCAGATTTACCACAGAATTAAGAACAGCATTTCCGATATTTAAACATAAGGGTTTGATTTCATTTGAAATTATTGTACATGCTGATTTAAAGTTTCACTTTCAGCTCAGGTTTTCACTTTAGCTATTTAGCTTTGGTCATTCTCTGATCCTCTGATCTGAAGCGTCCTAAACACAAATCGATTTAATCCTCTTAGCTGGTATCCTGTGCAGTTCCTAATCTTAATGTCTTTTTTACTCTAGTACTTTTAATTAAACTGAGATTTGAGTGAAGAAGGATGCTTTTTTGCATTTTACCAATTTGAAATCCTCCTCAGAATGTAATAGTGGCATGTGAAAGCGCTAGTGCTGGAGTGAACGCACTCCCAAAAGCCTTCCATCATTTGGATGGCTGCAATGAATGATTTACGTCAATATATTTAAGGATCTTTCCGTTAAAGCGCATCAGCCCCTCTTTTTCATATTCGAGGCGGCGGAGCGCTTTGTCCTCTTTCACCAACACTGTAATAATGCCAAGAAATGGTTAATGATTCTCTCAATCAGGAAGTTAATTTTAGGCTTGTTGCTGCATTTGCTTTTCTGTCCCTCTTCTCATCGCATTCTGACCGCCCATTAACAAAGTGAAAACAACAACAAAAACACAAACAGAGTAGGGGGGGGGGTGAACGGGAAACAACGGAAAACGGGCACCCTTAAATCTTAATTAGTTTTAAACGTAATTGCTTGAAATGATTAGTTGAATTCAGTCTTCCTGTTACTTAAAATTAAAAATATAATCGCTGTGGACAGTAATTGGCTTGCCCCGGATTGTCGGTTATTGTATCCCAGTGTCACCCCATGCATCATTACCCGACTTTGGCGGCGGTGCAGCTTCTGAACTATAGCGACCAAACAAAAACACAAACACACACATGCAATTCTCTGCTCGCCTGTGCCAGAGCATTATCAGAATTTGGTTGAATGCCTCCTCGAAAGGATCTAAGTTGTTTTCCGTTTGCCCCTTTCAACCTTGCTCTTCTCCAGTGGGCGAATGAAGAGCCCCTCGGCTCGGCTGACCTTCGACCCCCACTAATCGATAGCCACAGCCTGCGCTCTGTAGATTCCTCAAGGAGAAGAATAACTCTATACTGTAAGAATCCATCCAGGCTGGAAGGGACTGTCAAAATAACCCCTAAAGCTCTCTTAAGGGGGGCTGCATTAGACTTCTGGGTAAAAAAATAAATAAATTTTCTTTTAGTGAAGCTGTGATGTTACAGTACGAACTGTCATATTTTAGGATGCAAAGTGGAGATCGCATTAGTGTTTTTGGCTGGAGGACAGAGGCGACCTTTGCCCTTCTAACCGTCCACTCTGTCCAGTCTTGTCATTGAGAAGACACATCTGTCCTAACTGATATATATTTTGCCTTTTTTTGCACCATCGTTTGTATTAGTATCCGTGGTCTGCCTTCTCTGGTAAATTGTCCAAAAGCATGGCTAGTCCATTAGCAAATTCTCCATGAACTTCTGTCAACTGTCGTTTTATTTACATTCTTAGTCTGCCTTTTGTATCTCCAATCATATTGTCAGTTTCAGTTGTGATTTAATTAAACATAATTGTCCAAATATAATACTTTCAATAAAGCAGGACTGTCATCAATCTCATCACTCAATTTTGATTCAGTTTCACCCGGACAAGCAGAGACCGGACGTATCAGAAGGTGAAGCAGAGCAGCACATGCAGCGATTCATTGATGTCGACCAGGCTTGGAAGATCTTAAGTAATGAGGAGAGCCGGAAGGAGTACAACCTCCAGCTACGGGGTACGTTCCCACCTGTCTATCCTCTCATGGGCTCTCAAGTATTGAAACCATACTAGACTGAAGGGATTTGGAGGAATTAGTGGTTTAGATGGGCTATGATTTATTGAATTTCATAAATGCTCGGTAAATGCTTTTGATAAGTGACAACCCTTACGATTTTTCGCCTGTCGCTTAAAAAAATGGGCAACAAAATCCAAGTGAAAGGAGGGTTCTGAGCCATATTTAGGGACCAAAATATCAGAGACATGAGGTGGGCTTTGGTTGATAATTAATAGCCTAGCACCCACCCAGAATCCACTAGCAATTTTGGTTTTATCCACTGTTGAAACTAGACTGTTTTTAGAAAGATTATATTTAGGTGTAATGGGCTTTATTGTATCGAATTTTGTAAATGCTCAGCAAAACATTATTGGACAATTTGGACAAATCTAGTTTATGCTAAATAAAAATGTTAAAATTCATCATCAATTTCTGTTTGTCATTGTTGATAAAAATGTATTAAAATCATAATTGTCTAGCCCTTCGGGGCAGACGACTAAAATTGTCTGAAATATTTAAAATACCAAAGGAAGTAATGAAAACAGAGCCGTTGTCTTTGGTCTGGACAGATGCTTCCTTACAGAAGAGCATAGCGAGAATTGTGGGTAGTAGAGGAGGAGGGAAATAAAGAGAGCGAGCGAGAGAGAATGTAGGTCAGGTCTGTCACACATGGCCAATTCTTACATGAAGTGATAGTCTGTTTCTCTCCTCTCTCGTCTAAGGAAAAGCTCCCCCTAGCCTTCCATTAGGACCTTCAATAAGTGTACATCCAGGGTCCTGTGTGCCATTAACTGGGGAGCTGTGGCATCGCCTTTGGGGGGGGGGACACAGTTTGCACAGCTACTCGCTAACATAGATCGCCACAGCCACAGAACTGACATTTAGAGAGTGTCCACAGAAAAGCCAGGCCTCGACTGGGCTGCACATGCAGGAGTGATGGAGTTGACCTCATCAATTAGATGCGGTGACTTTATTTCCCATGTCAGACATGCTTTGTTTTGACTTCATATGCATGTGTTAAATAAAGGTTTGCCTTTTATTGTAGAAATATTTATAAAAATGAATTATTTATTAACTATTTATTTTTTAGATATTATGATAACTATATTATATGTCAAATGTCTGTTAAACTTTGTGTGTATTATAAATTTTGGCTTACAATTAATGTAAAATCGGGGTCTCAAATTATACCAGTCCTCAAATAAACTAGCTTGCATGCTCATATCCGTCCAAAAAGTTTGTTAAATACATTCTCTGATGCCATTGCTTTGTCATTTGTTCATTTCTTTACTATCTCCTATATAGTGTATGGAAAAGAGAGCAATTTTAGTAATAGTTCATCTTGTTTTACTCTGTGGTATATTTTAATAAGATATAATAAATAAAATAATTTAAAATCAAATCAATATTTTATTTTATTTTTTATATTTTATTTAGTAAATTCAAAAAGTAGGGAATGCATGATAAATAACCATACCATTTTGGTTATTTTCTGATATTACGTTTTTTTTTTTTTTTTTGATTGTTATCGGTCCATATTGTATTTATTGACTGATATTGGATATTTAATTTAATGCTCTTTTCCTCTATTTTTACATTTAAATTGCCGTTGCCATCTTCTAATGCTCATTTAAAAAATGTAAACTACAAATTTTAGAACACTGTTTAATGTATTCATTAGAAAAGATCAAAATTAATATTACAGTGTACAGTAATGTTGTGATGCCTAAAATTACTATTGTATTTTATTTTTCTACTGATTTTATTTTTATTTTTTATAGTATAGAATTTTAACTGACTGTTAATTGGTCCTCACTTATCACGTGATAATAATTATCAGTACATATAAATATTGGTGCATCTTTAGAAGAAAAGAGTCTGCACAGATCATTTAACATAAACTCTACTGTTGATATTTTAGTTTAAGGGGATATTAAAAATAATCTCGGCTCCCTACTCAAGCCTATATGGTCTGCTTTAATTAAGTTTGGGATTGATTCTCGGCCAGCTCAAAGGATATACTAATCCCCATCTAACTTAAGTAGCCTGCCCTGCAGTCATTCACTAGACATCGAAATGTGTGTCAATATTGACCAGACATGGTTTGATGTCAAACACTATGGCTTCTATTTAAAAGGCCACATCTGATTGGGTTAATCTTTCGCAGTTACAAAATATATATAGTATTTATAAATATTCATGCACCCTTCTTATCAGGAATGTATTCAGTCATGAATATTCATCAGCAGAGTCTTATTCATGTGTTTACTTGTTTACTGTCATAGGAGAAGTCTTTATGCCTCTAATCAGTTTATGCATCTCTGATTTAATGACCGAGCGGAAATGCATCAAGGGATAGCCATGCATTCATTACTGGAGGTTATTCTGGGGTACTCTGTATAGTGTGAGGTAATTAATCAAGTTGTTTGGTTGCGTAACTGAAATCTTCCCTTCAGTTCCTACTTGCCATTTAATTTTTGCTTCATTTTATATCCGAATGAGATTCATATTTTTGAGGTGAATAGAGACACATCAGACTACTTATTTCAATGACAGAGCTCATTTCTTTGTCTCATCAAGTTATTTTTTGTACCTGTAGGGAATGAATGATAGAAATTAGTCGCAAGAACTGAAATGGCACCTACTTAGGACATTCCTTAAAACGAATTAATAGAAAGCATGATAAAACGCTGCACTCGCACCTGTTAATTACCAATATCTCAGACAGGCTGCCAGAAAGGGACAAGAACCATTACGTGGAAGTGTTGCGTCTCAAATTCCTTGATTCGTTATGAAGCAACGTGATCTAATTTCATTCTCGCCATTTTGACAATTACTTGTCATATTGCACTTTTTCACAGACAGTTTTAGTTTCAAATTCACTTATTAGCAGCCTTTAAAGCAGAGCCTTTTGAGATGCCCAGCATTCCCTGCTTGAATATTCAATGAATATTTTAAGACAACTCATTTGTGTGTATTCATAGCAGCAGTAGGAGACATGAAGGCTTCGCTAGGTCATGCTAAATGACCTCAGATGACTTCGCAGCTTCCCTTTTCCTAAATCTCTTATAAGTGGAACAACGGCCCACCAATTAGGGCTGAACGATTAATTGCATTTGCGATAATATCGCGATATGACAAATTTCGATTTTTCAATTGCAGAGGCTGCGATTACACGGTCACGTGACAGGCGAGAGTAAAGAGGTGTGTTCGACTTGAAGATCAGATCGGTGTATGACATCAAAGTACGGCGAGCGAGAGAAAGCATAAGGAGACGTCCGCGCTCTCTTATAGCTCTCTCAGTACTTTGATGACACACACCCATCGGTCTAAGCAGCGCTGCTTCAAGTCGAGCGCGGGCCATCAGCAGAAAAAGAAAATAAATAAAACAGTAAACAGCCAAAGGACGTAATTAGAATGGGAGATGGATCGGTTTGTGAAAGCAAAGAGAAAAGCCATAGATGAAGTCGCACAGACCCAGGCAGATGCTGGTCATTCAAATGCTAAATGCAGAAAATATGACAAGGCATATCTTGATCTCGGCTTCACTCACCGTGTCTATACCGGACACCACAGTTGTCGCGTCGCACCGCAACAGCTCTACACTGGACACGACAAAGCGACCGTTGCAAATCATTTTAACTTTGTGTCAGTACGTCATATTTTTCAATGTTTCAAGTGATGCAGGTGTTTTTTTCCCTGTAGGTTTTTTAAATTAAACAAACATAAATTTTTCATAATGTTTAGTGAAATTATTTGGTAGTGTAGTGTGTTGGTCATACTATACAATGATTTATAGCTTGTCTTTGTTGAATAATACAGAACATAAAGAGCTTTAAAAAATAATAATTGCATATTAAATCGCAATCGCAATATTGGTAAAAAAAATCGCAATTAGATTATTTTCCAAAATCGTTCAGCCCTACCACCAATCCTCCGTGATTATTGCTTAAATATTTCAACTAGCAAGGATTGCTCTGGAAACTTTTTACAGATGCTTTGAATCTTCCAGACACTTTCTTTCTTGTAAGAGCTCAAAGGTTCAGGATGTGGCCTGTTTTTTTTTTTTTACAAAAATTCTAAGAATTTAATGAATATCTGTAAGGGTCTGAGATCACATCATTTACACATCTCACAACTTTTTATGGAGTTTTTGTCTACTGAATTTATTTATTTTTTCTCAGAAAGCCATTTCATCAGCTGAACAATCGTAATTTTGTTAAACAACAGTACAGTCCATTGAACACACTGTACAATTTTGAGAAAAAAAAAATTCACAGCCCCATTTTCATTCCTGTCAAAAATTAAATATGGCACTATTCTAAGGTCAATGTATTTATGTATGTTAGTGGTGTATTAGCTATAATGTATTACATTCCTCTATGCAATGCTGAAATGCAGTGCTAAAATGAAGTGGTCCTTGAGGAAATACTGGTTTGTTTATAATAGAAAGATGGAATATTGACTAAAATTTATTGCTTCATCCTGGACTCGATCGTCAATTTGACTTCATATTGCATTTCTTTCTGCAGCACTTGAACTGAAACAGAGCTGGCCAGTGGACGCTCATATAACCCTCAACGAAATGAACTGGGATTGTGGTAAGTGATCTGTCCTCAAGCAGTTTACTGGTTAATTTTCAGTCTGTGTTAAAATGATAAGGCATTCTCTTCTGTTTCAGACACTAAGTGTTATACGTACAGCTGCCGCTGTGGAGGAGAATTCATCTTAGAGAAGGATGACCTACAAGAACTGGAAACGATTGTGTGCTGCGATTCCTGTTCACTCAGCATTGAAGTTAAGAAGGTTACATGACACTTTGGATACGTTCAGCAAGTTTTTATTGGACTATTATTTAGCTCTTTTAAAATGGGACATTTTCTATGGACACATGGTAGATTTTAACAGGAAGTCAACCTCATTCATAACTGATTATTTCTTTATGGTCTTTTAATGGTCTCCACATAGATCCTCAAAGCGACCACACTGTAAAAACCTTCCCATTTTCCATTTCTTTTCTTGAGTAAGGATGCAACATTTTCATTCACATGTACCTTACAGCAAGTGCATCACCTAATAACCAGAACTGGTTTCAAGAATTGGGTCACACCAGACTCTCACTGTCTCAGAAAGCCCTTTGGTTGTTTCCTCTGAGCTAGACGTGCTCTTTTACGTACCAGACGCTTACCAAAATGAAAAAAAAAAACATTGTTTGTTCCCTAGCCCCCTCCTTTCTCCCCTGTGTTTGAGAGGACCAGGCGGCTCAGTAACCTCTTAGCTCTAGTCAACTTTGTTTGCATGTAAATAAATGCATTTTTTTCCTCCTCCGACAATGAAGTCACAAACTGCCTCCACACATCACTGGTCGAAAAAGGCCCTCCAGTTAATGATGAGCTTTTCTTTGCCTTATTGTTCTCCGGCCCACTCAATTTTGGGGGGATCTACAAGGTTGCGGCATTGGAATAGGGTCATTGCTTTATTAAACTTCAAACAGTCATTAGGCTGTTTGCTAAAATCTGTCGTCCCACAGTAGAAACAGCTTGATCGGGGCAAAACCACGCTTTTCATCAATGTCCTGAGGCCTGAACCGAGGCTAGACCTGCCAGTGGACCAGCAATGGACCGAACTGTAATCGACTGTGACATCAATTACAGATAATCTCATCACTTTTGAGAGTGGGCTTGTCAAAGCTCTAATTAAGTCCTCAGTTCCCACTATATGTGCAGACAGGATCAACAACACATTATAGTGCAATGATAGACATCATCATTCTATTTTTGAGGGGAGCTAACTTTTAACCTAGTGTGCACTTGTGGGTCTGGCCAGGCAGTAAGGCTGCTGTGTTCGTTTGAATGATTGCCTCTTTACGTCTGTGTATGTGACTGTAGATGATGAGGATAACCATTTGCATGGTTATGATTTTTTTTTATTTAATTAGTTTTTTGTCACTTCAGTAAACTTTCTTTTTTTAAATGTAGGTCAACTGAATTATTTCAGTGTTTCATAGTTTCTTAAAAATAGATCAGATTTGTGTGTGTGTGTGTGTGTGTGTGTATAGATAGTTTTGGGTTGAGAAATGAGAAAGCTATGTTTTTTTATGTTAAAAATAATCTTTGCAATGTATATTCTATTGGCTAATGCAATAATGTTTTCGACCAAATTTGTAAAGATTATTTCAAATATTATTTAAAATTAATTGCCGATACCTGACCAGGACAGTGGGTGCAATATGAGTACATTATTGTGACTTTGTGGGGGAAATTACATCATAACAAACTATTTAAGTGGAACCTTGACTCTCCCTTTTTCGGTGACTGTTCTCCCGTTATTGTCCCCATTGACTGTGTGAACCTGGTAACCTGAAACCTTTGTCAAAGTAAGCAAGACTTTCACTGATCCTGGTTCTTGTTCACAGGTAGTTTTGAAAAGAGTTTCCTTTAATGCAGAGCCTTCACTCCAAGGAGCAGGAAGTGAGGAGCTCTTTTTTTTGAATGAACTTTAATCACCTTTTTTGCCCTCTCGGTTTCTCATTTAATGCAGGCATAATCTCAGTTGAACAGAAGATCTTTTTAACTCCTGTTTCAGTTAAAATCTAATGGCTTCCCTGTTTTAGACAAGAATGCGTATATGCCTATGTCAGATCAAAAGTGTCCAGCCAAATTTTCAGAGTTACCTTTTGGGAAACCTTGAGCCAGATGGCAGAGAACATAAAACATAAAATTAGAAAATATCTCAGTCTGTTAGCCTTTTAAATATTCAGAATTCAATTTAATTGAAACTGGTTAATAATAGTACATTTGCATTATTTTAGATCTGCATTTATTCTACCCTTTTACAGGATTTGTACATAATGGTATGTTCCTTTTGATATGATGATAAGTAAATATGCCCCAAACACATGCTAAAAATGACATACTTCACCTTAAAGGTGGTATCATTTTGCCTCTACTTTTGGTGGATGAACTCTGCTGAAGATGTTTGATGTCTCTATGCTTGTGTTGTGGTTGTCTGGTTTGCTTATGACTGGGAGTCTTTCAGAGAGCCAGAGGTTTACTGCCTATCTCTTCATCCTATCCATTCAATTGGCAATAATGCTAACAGCCCTCATGCAATGCTAGACCTCTTTGGTTGTGGTTGTGTCTGTGTGTGTGTGTGTGTGTGTTCCAAACTAAAGCCTAAAATGTGTTTTAACGTCATTATTGATGAGGACGGTATGATCTTTGAATAATATTGATCTTTAAATGCAAGATATTTCAAGTGTACCTGACGTATACTTGCAATAGTTCCACTTTAGCACAATCAAATATACTTCAGTATATCTTTAGTTGGACTTCAGCACTACTTCCACACAATAAAAGTGCAAAAAGTATAGTTGTTCCACTTTAGCAGACCTTAAGTATACCAGTGTAGTATACCAATAATACAATTGCAGGGCATTTTTATTAAGTACATAAATATGTAAATGCATTTGTAGTATACTTAGCATGTTAGTGCTAAGTGTTTCACTAGGGAGTACAGAACTAAACTTATATTCAGTGCAGATTAAAAAGTGTGACAACTAGCCCTGGTCTCTTTTATTATCTATTATTTGTGGTTAAGGAAAATATCAGTGCATGTGTATGGGTGAAATAAACCTACAACTCTCTGCTCTCTGATTGATGAGATTTTACTATACAGGAAGGTTGTCTCAGTAAATAGCATTTATATGACTCACCAGCTTCTGAGATGCACAATTGCAAAATGTCCCATCTGTGATTTGGAAAAACTGCTCACTTGACATTTCTGCTGCATTGAGGAATTAAATCTGAACTGAAGCAACCTTCTTTTACCCTCTTCCTTGATCTTTCCCTCATCTTGTCCTCAGCCTTATGTTTCAGTTTGTTCGTTTGGCGAAGTAAGGCAGTTTAATTGAGCGAGGTTCGAGTCTTCACAAACTGCAAGGTAACAGAGAGAAATCGATGGAAACAGAGGCATGGAAAAAGGAGATAACATTGATTTATCTACCATCGATAGGGCTGAATCACTGAATTCCGCTGCCAGGTGAAACGTGTGCTGTCTGCCAACAGGATCTGAAAAGGTGTCAGGTGGTCAGAGGACACAAACAGAATGAGGGAGGGAGAGAGAGAGAGAGAGAGAGAGGGAGGAAGAGAAACAGACCAAGTGGGATACAGTTCTATTAAGCCAAAATATAACCTCTCAAAATACTTAAGAAACATCATAGGTACGTTTTATTCCGGGTTAACAGGATTCTTTTTATTTATTTATTTTTTTTAATTTTTTTTGCTGTAATGTGTAGACCTGAGCTATGTTCTTGAAATATGAATTGGTGTGTTTGAATCATGACTGTTTTCTTTTAAAGGCTATTTACACATTTGTTGTGAAAGCAGTTGCCAAGGGGAGTCACAATGCCACAGTGTCCCCAATGTGCTCATAGACTGAGCAAGTGACAGCACTGGTGCACCCATGAAGCCACCTGGCCCTCAGGTGCCCCCACCCCACCGTCACAAGCCCGGACATGTCAGGACCTGGTTTTAAAAATAACTCCTGCTTGTTAATCAAGCAAACCTGCCCCCAACCACTACGCCAAAAACACACACCGTCCTCCCTTGCCAATAATTATGTCATCCTGCTCGTCACACACCTTCATTTGCCTGTTTTTTTAATGTTAGCATGTCATACAAGTTGGCAGACTGATGGTTTTTGTGTTTAGACAGATAGACTTTGAAAAGGTGCAGCAGTAATGTCTCAAAGGAGGTGGACTTGATAAACTTGAAACGCAACAAGGAACTGCTTGGCCATGCGCAGCTTGCTTGGAGATGCAACGTCATTGTTTGCCAATCTCTTAATTGGTTATAGGCCTTATAGCTCCATTGAGGGAAACCCACTAATTTGGAGTGAGAGGCAGTGGGTGGTAATTGCAGACACTGTAGCCATAGAGGTGTCATTTTGAGGTGTCCACCACACCTGAGCTGCCCGTTTTGTTCCCCGCCCTTCTCTTTGAGGAAGTGATCATCAATCTACAACTTCTGGGTCTAAAAAACCCATCATGTGGTATCGATTCCAAGTGAAATGGGAATGCCTGCATATTTTAGGCTGTGCTTGGAATAATGAGCTCTTTATTCCCATCGCCCGTTGCTCCTGGTGATGGAATTAGCTTGAAGCAAGCAGAGCGGAAATCACTCTCGGCTTTATGAATGACATCCCAGAGGTGGGAACGGATTAGTCTTCTCCCTCTCTAATAATGAGCTCTTTATTCCCTTCGCCCGTTGCTCCTGGTGATGGAATTAGCTTGAAGCAAGCAGAGCGGAAATCACTCTCAGCTTTATGAATGACATCCCAGAGGTGGGAACGGATTAGTCTTCTCCCTCTCTCCCTCAGCCTGTGTGTCTGTCTCTCTCTCTCTCACTACCTCTACAGCACCAGGTGGCTTTTTTTCTGGGCACAAAGGTGTTTCGCTTAATCCCATTATGCTAGTGCTAAATCTCACCAACATCAAAATTACACCCACCACCACTAACCTTCATATCTCTTTGCTTCTCCCACCCTCAGTTCGCTTTCCGTCCACTCCCTTTCCGAGAGACTGCAAAGGTGGTTTCACCTGAAAGGAGGGAGAGATCTGCAGGGCAGCTGCTGTTTTAGCAGTCGTTTTTACCGTTGCTGACTAACAGCGATTGCCAATCCTGATCCAATTTTGCCATGCTGGTGGCCCCTTATTCCCTTGTCCAATAATGTGTCCGCTGGAAAAAATCCCACTGCTCCAAATCAAGTCTAATCCTAGCTGGAGACCTCATGTCAATCTTTTTCTCCAAAAGGGAAAAAAAACAAGACAAACGCATACATCTGGTCCCGCCATAGATCTCTCTTTCTCTCCTTTTCTTTGGCCTCTAGGGATGGCTTTTAAATCCCCCATCTTCTCCACAGAATAGAGTAGGGATCATGCAACATGACCTACCAGAACCTTGATATCACAATATTGCCACCCTTGGGCATTGGGACATAGGTGCGGATTAAGACTTTGCATAATAAGATTACACGCTGACTGAATGATATCAAGGGACGATCCATATGTGGCAAGCTGGCTCTCTGTCGCCGGCTCATTGGCGGGTGGTACAGCTTGTGGAGAGAGGTGCCTGGGACAGCCGCTGGGAATCAAATGGGATTCAGATTGTAAATGAGTTGGCCATTTGCAGTCATAGCTATCAGCGACTGGATCTCTCCTAGTTCCACATTTAAATGTGAGAGGTATGTGAGAGCTGTCCTTTGCGTGATTACCACAATGACCCGCAATGATGCCCAAGTCTACTGGGACTTTCTACACTGATTTGTATCTTTTGATCGCAGATGTTTGACAAAGAACACTTGCTGGGCAATGTCTTCCCATTCTCAGTGAGCAGTCAAAGCAAGTGAGATTCTACGACTTGCTTATGTCTGTCAAATGCAAAATTCTTACCCTAGATTCCTTATCGAAGAAAAGTCCAAATTGGTCAAGAAAGCTGGTATAAGTTTCCTTTTGTCCACAGAATACCTCGGATGCCATAGTTCAACAGTGACGGCTCCTGCTGAGAAACCCCTCTATCCCAGGAGCTGCTTTTCTCTCAAGAATCTCACCATTCATGGCTCCCCATTCCCGCATCTTCAAAGCAGCATTCTTAGAAAATCCCTCACATAAAAAGATACCTCTCCTCATGAGCTGATGATCCAGGGGTGTCGAGCAGTAGTTCCTGTCCCACTGTGTGCTGTGGGAAGTGGACATGTCTGTCGGCTGGATGGGATCAATAAGCACAAGGCCACAACATTGACCCGCTGCTCTCCTAAATGGCTCCATGAGTCCTTGTCCGCTGTGCTGGGCAGTCAGGCACTGTGGGGAATTTGGGGAAACTGGAAATACTTCAAGCCGGGGGTCCTAAATAGAAAAACATACCTGCTAGTATTAAACAATACTTTCCACACAGTGTAGCAAACACAGACCACACTACGAATGAGGCCATGTGCATTGTCATGTTGTGTCAAAATGTTGGACAAAAAGGAAACTATTGAATGATCTTTACTAGTCTTGGATTTATAATGTATTTTGCAATAACAAACTCCAAGAGCAGTTCAAGGCAGTTTAAATAAGCTAAATCTACACAGCGTCTAGTGTCCAGAGTTACTTTCATAATGGTCATTGGAAGGAATACATGATATATTGGTTATATTGGTTATCAGCTGATATATATATTTTTGTATCAGTTGATATTGAATATATTTGTGCATTGTGCATTCTCATTTTCGGTTTTTACTTTTACCCTTTGCCATAACCTTCAAGTATAGTTATTCTTTGAAAATACTCATTTAATAATTTGCTAATGCAAATCTCAAAATGAATATCCATTTTTCATACTGTTGTGATACCTAAATTCACTTGGAGCATTTGAAGCAATGCTTTTTAGTGTTTTATTTTGAAATTACTTCGACAGAATATTATAGATGTTGGCCATTTATCGATGATCGGCCATGATATGATAATACTTATTAGCATCAGGCAGAATTTAAAATCGGTTCATCCCTAGTCATTGGTTAACTGTAAGCACCATTCCACCATCGGACCAATCTACTTATGCTATTTTTTTTTTAATACCAATCTGGCCCCAGTGGTGGAAAAGTTCTATATATTACCGCATTGCAGTCATTTTGCATTCATTATTCGTCCCTCTAAATGGAGCCTCCATAGAGAGACCTATTCCTCAGCCTGCTTAATGAAAACATATCCGTTATCAGTGTTAATAAGCACCCCCAGTCATGATTGTAGTGTACGATCACAGAATATGTGACACCTGCCTGTTCAGTATCAAAGCTGCCTAAAGCTTATGCAAATATAGCAAGATAGTTCTGTAGATCAATCTATGAGGCCCCACCAGTCAGACTTCCCAGGAGGTTTGTGTCACTGATGGCAATCACTGCCACACAAGCATACGACATTACAGACTCAAATTATCAAAGCGCGGGAGAGAGAAGGGATTAGAGAGATCCACAGTCCCACTGGCCCAACTTACAAATTAGATATGATAATCAAACAACATGATCACAATTGGATTCGATGACAGGGGTTTAGCGAAATTTAACTTGTTACTCATGGTTGCACGCTTTAATTTAGATTTTTTTTTATTGATGGTGGTGATTATGGCTTCTTTGTTTGTCTGCCTTTTTGTATTATTAAATGCAAGTTGAAAGTTGATTAATTTTGGTATATTTCATTCCATTTGACTATTTTTTTTTGACGAGTTGAAACAATAGAATTTCTTATTTAACCCTTTATTTCCTTCCCTCAGTTATTTTTTTCTCACTCCTAAGGCCTGTTAGATGACCCCATTGAACAACTCCTAGGGCTTTCCAATTGTATAAAAAACAGCTGGCATTCAAATTGGATTCCCGGTCTAATTTCCTCTGAGGTAACTCTCACGTCGGTCCCATCTGTCAACAGGTGAGAACCAGAGCTGAAGCCGAATGCTCTGGTGGCTGCCTGCACAAACAGCCTAATTCAATAAGGTGATGTCAGTGTCAGTCAATGCTTATCTGCTGAATTCACACAAGGTGTCTGGGAGTTTGAACAGTGCTGGTTTGAGCAAGGTAGAAAGCTGACACCTGCCTTTCCAATCCCTTAAGACAACAGTAAGTACCTCACCTGCTGTAGTCGTGACCTGACAAAGATTTAATTGCATCATGTTGAGGGAGAAGTAAGTAAATAACCTGATTTTATTACAGAAACAATTCTATTTATAGCTATAACATTAATCAGTCAAACTTTCCTTGCACTGATTCTTGAGGTGTAAAACCAACAGCTCCTTATTGTCAAAGCAGTCAGGAGTTTATTCCCAGTTAAGAGCAATGAGAGAGAGTAGAACGAAAGCCTCTCATCAAAAGAAAAGGGCCGAAACACAATTGTTTTGATGACTGATCTGTGGCCCAGACTGTCATTACCCCCCATGAGAGGGACTCCCACCCCCTAAAACAATCCACTCTGGGCTAATGGCTCCTACGCATTTCATTTGTAAGACACTATAGAAAGTCTGCTACAATAGGCTCCATCTTGAGAGGGCCCATCTGGGTGCCTCTTAGATCTTTTGAACAGCACGGAGGGTCGCTGACCTAGAAAGCCATCAATAAAAGACAATCCTTGGGAGGACAAATTGAAGAGCGGTGGAATCTCTTGTCTTTGCCTTACTCAGCTTGGAGTTTATGGGTGAGGATGATGATATTTGGGCCACTGTACTGTTTGTTACTCAACTTTGCTGTCATTATTTGGGCGTCAGTGGGTCGAGTTGTTTCTGAGGTGAATTGTACGGTGGCTCCTTGGCAGGAGATTTGGAACAGACTGTCACCTCAAGAGTGATGAAGTAAAATTTTAATGTTTTAATAAGTGGTTTTACCCTACTTTTCCAAACCGGCCAAAATTAGACTGGTCAAAGTTATCTGGCTTGTTCCACACAAGTTGAAGGGATAGTTCACCCAAAACTGAAAATTCTGTCATCATAGTTTAGCTTGTACTGAACCAGGGATATTCCCTTGAAGTTGCCACATTCATATTTGTATTTGACTCAGAATTTAATTATGACGTTTTATGTGCTTAGTTTTGTTTTGTGGCATGCTGCTGTTGATATTTGTTAGCTATTTCGATGATCTAATCAGGCTTTGACATGCTGGACCACATTATTGACCTCAGCAAAACACCCAACGATGTCATACCGCCAGTCCAGATAACAGGTTTTAACCACCGCCTGTAAATGACCAAATGAATGCAATGAAAAGACACAATAAACCACACATCTGAGCCCATTTACAGTCTTTCAGTCAAACGTACAATATACATTGTAATTTAAGCTATTGGCCCGTGGGAGGGGAGCTAATTGTTCACTTTTTTGGTCAATAATCAGAAAAGGTCAGTGGTGGAGCTGTCACTGCCTTTCACAATGCCAGCCAGGCAACAGATGTTAATTCGAACCATTACTGTCCTATCGCTCAGCGAGATGAGTTCATGACAAACAGCAGAGCTCTCTCCCATGCCGAGAGAGAGACAATCCAACAGACTATAATTACCTTCAGTGCAATGAGACTGATGGAGACAAGCCCTGCAAAAAAGGACCCATCACCTACCTTAGATATAATATTTTACTACCTAGTAATTTATCCATCATTCATGAAAGCACTTGGGTCCTATTGTTGTCAGAGCAGGGGAATGAAGGCACCGGCGAGGACTTCAATCTCTGAAATTACACCGCTTTGGAGACAAAGGCGGGATGGAGGTAGAAACAGGGAAGCCATGCTTTTGGGTGGCACTTTTATCACTGAGTGGCAGATAGTTGAACAATCAGCAAGTCTGGGGGCAAAGTGATGTTGAGGCAGACAGTGCCTTTTGTTTTTAGGCTAAATCGAAATGGGTTTGATATAAAAAGAGACATTCATAGCAAATCAAAATATAATTTTACTGTAACCGATTCTGTTATTTTGAAAGGCTTGGTCTGGAGGGGGGAAAAAACACAAGTTCCTGTGGAACTGATCATATTTCATTCTGAAGTACGTGTGCGAGTATTTCAAGTCTGTCAGTCTAGACATTGACATACAGCACAAAGCTTATCAATTGCAGGTTCATTCCTAGGCAACTTTTGTGACACCAAGACTGTTCTTTTACATTATTGAATGTTTTAGTCATAGTTTTTGTCTTTTAATGAAAGTATCTTTTAAATTTCATTAGTATTTCATGTTATATTCATTCATTTTAATCAGTGGTTCGCAGCCTTTTTGACTTTTTTACCCAATAGTTTAGTGAAAGCTGAATTTTATTTGGTAATTAACATTTTAGTTTAGAGCGCACTAGTTGAGAATCACTGACTTAAATTGCATCTACAGGTACACTGATTTTAGTAGAGAAAAATTAAACCAAATATTTATTTTTTTAATATATTCAAATTTACCAAAATCATGTGAAAACACTCTAAATAACATTATAACGAGTACACAATTGTAATATATGTACGATAATGTAAAATGACGCAAATTCATTCGTTATCTAGTGTGTTATGGAAAAAGCGTATTCATGTGGCTTAGTATTCTGACTTGCAAGTAACTTGATTCTAGTTGACTTTTGTGTTTGTGTCATTTTTTTGCAAATGTAAGCTGAAATATGACATTTATTTTGTGTATCTATTTGAGTACTTTCATATGTATAGGGCTCGTTTGGGTGAGTTAATTAACCCATTAGCAAAGAGCTTCAGTTTATGGGTGTTTATTCACTATTCAGCTTCAGCTCAAGTGGGTCAGTATTCGACATTATTGACTATGATTGGATTATTAAATCATATTCTTGCTAGATGTTTCTTTTCCAATGATAATGTCTTTGTGTCATATTTTCATATATCAACATTGTTCTTCCTTGCAATTCGCTCCTTCACTTTTTCCTGAACCTTTCAGTCCAGATTTGGCCTTTGGAGCGAAACTACCAAGCCATGCAGAGTCAGTGTAACGAAAAGCCACCAGCTAAGTCAGTGAATCCCACTAAAGAGGAAGTGCATCTTCTGCTTGTCATTACAGCTCGGTGATGTTGCTGGTTTTAATGACCTCCCTGAGCATTCACCACAGCCAGGGGGTCATACAAACTCACGACTCTCCAGGAAAAGCCCTCCATTAATGGGAAGAGGAACAGAGGCACCCGGGCCGCTTCAGTTCAGCCGACAGATGGGAGGCCATTGTAAATATTTTGATTGATGGAGGGTGGGGTCAAGGCGTAAACCTTTGTTTTCCATATAAATGGGTAGGGCGGGAGTCCAATGCAGGATGTTGGCTTGTTTTTGATAGGCCTCCCATTCCTTTGCATGGCAGAATGCAGAGACACTGAAGGTTAGGGAAGGTTTCCATGGATCTAAAGGTGCTTAAGAATGTTGCGGACATATTTTGTGTATCTGACCTTGTTTTAGTGTAAAGTTCCTGCTGGTCTGAGAGGAATATCCTATAGCGAAGATGTCTTTGAGATAGATTTGGTCATACATGAATTTGTAAAATGACCGTATGGGTAATTGTTATTGTTTTTTTCCCCGTGACAGATTGATCTGACCCAAGGGATTGCCTGTTTTGTCAAATTAGACCTGACCAATGTGATTTTTGCCTTCAGAATGTGACTTTTTTTTCTTTCCCAACAAGCGAAAGAGTCCAAAGCAGCAGGTGAACTCAGCTCCTCACATACACTCTCACACCTTCCTCTCCTCCCCAAACAGAAAAACACTCCTAACCGGCAAACTGCAACAGTGACCAGCCCAGGGATCCAAATCAGCCTTTACCCACACATTACCTTTAATGATGTCACAAAGGAATGCCCCATGGTCCTACCCTCGGATTGGCCCCCAGCTCCTCACAGGTCTAATCAGGAAGTGTTGGTGTTAAGAAGTGGCTTTGCTAATTTAAAGTGTTATCTGCGAGACAATGGCCTGTTTTGTTATTGCATTAGAAAGGTGATTTGTCCCAGGGGCTCTGACACATCTTCTCACACACATGTACCATGTTAAGGGGCCGAGAGAGACATGGAACAGGCAACATGTTACAAAGTATAGGCTGAATCGGATTTTATTTTTGAGAAATTATTTGCAAAAACCCTTTAAAAGTGATAAAATCACTATAATGGCTTTTTTATTTTTAAATGTTATAATTGCGGTCCTAGATGTTGACTGGTCAATACAGTGTTCTGACTGAAAATGATAATAATAATAATAACTGCTACTACTATTATTATTATTATTTAATATGTGTACATTTGTATGTACATTTTTTTGTCCTATGAAGGTTTTTGTTTGTTTGTTTGTTTATTTATTTTACAAAACGCGTGTCCTATGTAAGGTTGTGGAATTAATGAACGAGTTAATTAATTCAATCTATTAATTTTCCAAATGGCTTGTCCTTTGTAGAGTTGCGGAATTAACTAATTAATTTATTTATTAAACACTTGCCTTATGTAGGTTGCACAATAAAGAAATAAATATTTAAAAAATGTAGTTTCCAAAATACTTGTCATGTGTAGGAATGTGGAATGAATGAATGAATGAATTTATTTGTTTGTTTTCCAAAGTATTTGCCCTGTGTAGGGATGCAGAATGAATTTATTTATTTATTTAAATGTTGTAACCATTTTCTAAAACCAGTAATACACTCAAGGCTCTGCTAAATTGTGAATAAAGTCATGGCTAAAGGGGTTGCAAGTAAGCCAGCTGTCAAAATTGAACACGGTCCTCCATGCCATTCTTCTGAACATAAATTTCATAATTTACAGTAAATCTGTTTGGCAAGTACTGAGTGCTCATTGTTGTAGATCAGTGTGGCTGATACCGGATGATTGATATGAAATGATGTCTGATGGCGCTGGAGTTGTTAGCACATTCAATTCACATTAAGATTAATTGACCGCAGAGGAAACAGCCGCTTAGAGTCAAACAGACACGCATATGCACGAACGGCCCCTCATAAACATGATTGAAAGCTCTGTACACACATCCATCCACGTGCTTGCCTGAATTGCACATAATGACTCCAGGACACACGCATAGCATAACACACACACACACATAACCACACAGTCAATTGAGTGTGAGAATGACGATGAAACAATCTTTTCCGCTCTGGGCCTGTAATCAGGGCATCACTTTTGAGCAGCGTCCATGTGAATATGTAGCATATTTGTCACATGGCTTTAATAGAGAGAATCAAGTTATTTAGTTTGGGTAATGAGGTGGTGGCTTGTTGTGGGTTTGCAGTGACCTCTGTCAAACACAGGGCCATGAGCACATGAACCGAGGCACTGATGACAACTTTGCACAGAAAGAATGGTAATATCTCACTTGATAATGGATGTGTTTTATTCGTCTGCCTCGATCTCAATGTCGTAAAACAATATGATTCAGAATCAAGGGCCTTGTAAACACTGTGACACAATGGATCCTATCTGTCTGTCTGTCTGTCTAATCTTTTAAATTACTTTTAATCAATTAATTTGATTGCTGTTGATTAGTCCAGACCCAGACTTTCATCTTAAAATATGAAAATCCATCATAAAAATATGAATCGTAGTCATTTGAACGCATGAACTGTTTTTGGCATAATTTCCACAACAATGAACAAATATGCCTCTAATAAATTGCTAAATTATTCAAATAAATAAATTAAACTTTTTTTTTTCTTTTCCTCTCTCTAAAGTGCAATTGCCAAGAAGACTCAAGGAGCTTGAGATTAGATATGAAGTGTAAAGAAAACAAAGATTAGATCAATGTACATTTTTAGGATACATAAAATGCTAGCTATGAAATTTACTTTAGCTAAACAAATAAATGGTTTTAAAAAAAGTCATTTCGACTACATCATTGCCATCACTGAATATTCTTTCAGAAATTGAGATGTGGTGGAAATGACACCAGTAAAAAAAGTAAAATATTTAGGTTTAAGTTTAATTTAAAAGTTTATAAGTTTAAAAACTGTCGGTGCTGTTTAACACATCATTGTGCATTTGTGTTGTAGCCATAAAAAATATAAATCTAATGACTGAAAATAAGACTTTGTCTTTATTAACGCTTGCACACTTTTGTTTACCTGAACATAAATCTAGTGAGTGTTCTTGGAATTTCTAGAAAGTGAATGTCTCTGTGCGCTGGAACTATTTTGACATGCATGGCTCACTCCCTAGTTAGTGTACTGACTACTGCACTAGGGATCTAGAACCACTCCCCATTATACCTGCTTTGTTTACCTCATCATTGCTCTGAGGAATCCAGTGCAGCTTCACCACACTCCTCTTTTCGGCTGTCATTTTTGTTTGTTTGTTCTCCTGTGGTGTTTAAGATTCTTTAAAAAAAATAAAAAAAGACGACGATGGCTATTGTGAATTGAGCTAATAAAACTGTTTATCCATGTGCTAAGAAGTCTGTGTGTGTGAAGAGCACTTGAGATTTGTCCCAAACCACTGCACCCTTTGTGACCATTGGAGTGGGTGTGATCCTTAGCCAACAAAGCTTGTTTGACTTGTAGAGTTTATTTTTCCACACCGTTCTGTTAACTCAGTGGTCATTACAAGCCGTTAAAGGCACAAAGCCTTTTTTGGGGCATAATTACAACAGTCAATTATTCGAATTTGCTTTTTTCAGTCGTCTAATTCCCGTCTAAAACATCACATCAGACTGTAAGAATAAAAAAATGGCTGAATGATTTTATGCCCAGTTTTCTCTGCCTATGTAACAAAGTGATTATTTTCTCTCCCCCGGAAACAAAATTAGAAGGTACAGTTCCTATTCAATGGGCCGTTTGTCTACCGGCGGCAATATATAAACTGTCACAACATGAAATTGTTTTCTGCCTTGGTTCATTTCAAATCAGAGGTTTCGAGCGCATTAGTATCGCAATTAGAGGGCTTCGGTTATGTGACGCTAGCCGTGGAAACACAGTCCAGCGCTGACAGTCCCTTTTCTTTTCTTCCCGGACTGCCAGGCTTTAAGAAGGTGACTGGGCCTGCACCCTAATCGCCACAGATAATAAATTGATCAACTCTTAAACTTCTGAGAGGGTTGAATGGGGCTCACCCTGTCCATTGAGCATGGACGGATTACTCACGCTTAGTTGGCTCTAGGTAGGCTTTGGCAAGCCTCCCCACCAGGCCTGGGAATGGGGCTGCATTGAGGCCCATTCACAAGCGTCTGACATAGAGCGTGCTTTTATACCGCACTGCTTTATTATGAGAAGATCCCCAGCCGCCCACCCCGGGCTCGTCCTTGCCATACTCTTTCTTGCACGTTAAGAAAAGGTTATCCCCTACCTTAATCCATATTGCAATGTGGATTAGAGCGCGAGTGTGTGTGTGTGTGTGAGTGTGTTTGGAGGGGGGGCGTGCGGAGTGTTTCAACTTCACACGGGATTCCTCCTCCCCACGAGACATACTCACTCACTCACTCTCTCTCTCTCTCTCTCTTTCACCCTGTCTCTCTTTCTCTCTCTCTCTCTCTTACAAAGTGCCTATAGGCTCTGGTAAAGGATTTGCATCTTGAATGGGTAACCTGCAGTTCTCCTCAATGAAGACATCAGATCAAAGTTCAACCAGTCAAAGCCCTGCTAAAACGTTAAGGAGGCCGGCACGTACACAAAGGCTCGGGATGAACGGCAACTGCTGTCTCAGGAGAGGGGTAAAAAAACACACTGGAATCCCTGATCCAGATTAAGAGTGGATTATGGCGTTCACAATGGAGCTGGTTTAATTTGAATTCACTAAAGAATTTTGGTCAATATTTCAGTTTTTAATGGTTATTGTAAACTTTCCATAAGATTAAAAATGAGAGAGAAAAATAACTTTATTATCCCCTTCTAGAATGTTGGTTCCATCCGTTTTCAGTGTTCTGGAGTAAGCACTATTGATTTCCACCTGTTTCTGCAGGAGCTCAAACTTTTATTTTATTTTATTTATTTTTATTTTATTTTATTCAAAATAGAAATCTTTTGTTACTTTTATAAATGTCTTTACTGTCACACTTGATCAGTTTAATGCATCTTTGCTGAATTAAAAGTATTAATTTCTTTAAAAAATGTCTATACACATAATATAAAATGTAGTATTTATACAACATAGCAGTAGGCTACTTGCTATTTTATTTTTATTTATTAAAATGTAATTTAAATGTAATTTATTCCTGTGATGGAAAAGCTGAATTTTCAGCAGTCATAATTCCAGTCAACTATTGAAAACGGTTGTGCTGCTGAATATTTTTGTGTAAACTGAACAATCTTTAACTTTCTATTCATCAGAATTTTTTGCAAAATTTTATTATAAATGTCTTTACCATCACACTTGATCAATTTAATGCTTCTTTGCTGAATTAAAATTATTAATTTCTTTAAAAATGTCTATATATACAAATAAAATGTAGTATTTATGGCAGTAATTGCTGTACTGTCTTTAATTTATTCTTTAAAAAAAAAGTAAATCTTAACTTCAAGGTTTCGCAAAATCTGATTCATGTGTCTTACTAATTATTTTTAGTATTAATTATATTTAATAATATTTTTACTTAATTTGTATTGATTATTTTTTTTAAATGTTCATCTTTTAAAAACAGCTTTAGCTACTAAAACTAAAATAGCAATGCCAAAGACAATAACGCACTTAATTACTGCCCTTTCCTGGCATCAGGTTGTGCTTAATTGCTCTCATCTCCTGCCTTATTTGTGACAGTCAGATCCTTAAGTTTAGGATCTGGGTTTTATCATCACGACACAATGACAGCTCACTGACTAGAAATTAATCCTTTTGCTGTTGTCTCCTAAATGAGCCAAATGCCTCATGTTGGTTCCCTGACTATTAAATTGGGTTATTTTATGATATGGTATAATTGGTATCAGTTGCTCTCCAGGTGACGTGGACCCTGTTGTTTAAATGGTGCTGCTTTTCCCACAATGAAGGCAGCGCCTTGCTGAGCGCAAACTGTACCGAGACACTTCTCTGGGTAGCTATAATCTTAATTAGCTAACCCACTTGTTCACGTAGATATTCGCGTTGCCATCATCATTATCTATATGAAATACGCCCAGCAGGATGGCCATGATACAATATATTAACACACAAAGGCAACTGTGTGAAATGTGTGCTTTCCCCTCCTTAAAATCATGGTGCGGTGGAAAGGACCACTTTTCTCCTCATTTAATTCGGCCCTGGTGAGCGATGTTTAGCGCAGCGGGCTCAGAGGGTGCCATTGTTTATTTGTCAAAAGTTAAAAATGCCTCTCTTCGGCAGTTCTTTGAAAGCAAGTTTAAGAGGTGCCCCAATGCTAAATTGTAAAGTTGTGCCCAAAATGGAACACATGATAAAGAGTGCCGTAATTGATGGGTTCTTTGGAGGAATAAGGAAAGTGCTTAAATTAATGTTTGGTATTATGGCCCTTTTGTGTGTAACAGGCCTGTTTAAGATAATAAAAGCTAAGGAATTGTTAACACTTGGAAGAAGTACCCAGTAAACTAGCATGATTTTGTAATGTTAAATCATTGGTTTCCCAACAGCATAAAGCCACAGAAAGTTGCACACTTTTGGCTTCCTGGAGATGGAAGCACAGGCTGTATGATCAAGGATACAGTTGCTCCACAAAGTATTTGGACGCTTAAGCCACACTTTAAAAAGGTATGAATGTCATTGCATTAGAAAATAAAATATCAAACCAAATAGCATTTATTAGAACTTTAGCACAAGCATATTGTTCCAGTAAAATATTTCACAGAATGTTAGGTTGTTTAAGCAAAATTTAAACTCATCAAATGTTACTGAAACATGTCCATAGTTAATGTGATTTCTGCTAAAAATCAGTCTAAGCTGGTTTTCTGCTCTTACCTGGTCTTCCAACCTAGTCAGCTTGGGAAATAAATCCTGCTTAAACCAGTCTAAGCTGGTTTGCTGGTCTTAACTGATTTAGAACGATCTCCCAGGTTGGTTTGTTAGCTGGATTTGAAGAGGTTTTGGGAACTTTTCAGCTGAGAGATTAGGTGACTGCCCAGCTAATAGACACCAACTTGTCCAGGTTGGGAGACTGTCCTAAACCAGTTGAGACTGGTTTAATCTTCTCTCTCTCTCTCTCGTTCCAGCTTAGTGAGCTTGAAGGGAACAGACTCCCACTAAAACTTGTGACTACTACCATTCAAATGTTTGTGCTTGGTAAGATTTTTAAATGTTTTTGAAAGAAATGTCTTATGATCAGCAAGGCCACATTTATTTGATCAAAACTACAGTAAAAACAGTAGTATTGCAAAATATTATCACAATTTAAAATAACATTTTTCTATTATAATAGATTTTAAAAATGTATTCCTGTGACGGCAAAGTTGAAATTTCAGCAGTCATTACTCCAGTCAATGATCCTCCTGACTAACGCTTTTGATTCATGTGTCCTCGCTGACAAATATCTTTAAATAATAAAATTGTACTGACCCAAAATTAGTTAAGAAAACAAACATCTACTGTAGCTTTGAAGAACCCAGAAACCAGAAACCAAATATGCTGTTCTGAAGAACCTATATAATAGCAATAACCTTTTTTTTAATCTCCAAAGAACCACACAGCCCTTTATTTTTATAATATATTGAGTCAAATCTCTTGGTAAAGCAAGTCAACGCAACACGGTAAAGCATACATTTTTCCTATCCTAGTTGTGTTTTTGTTTATTATCTAATTTCAAAACATTTACTTCAAAACTTGTTGATGATTGTTTAGCGAATCTCTCGAACTGTCAGGCCTCACCTTCATTATTCGGAAGCAGAGATGAATGCAAGAAATGATTATACCGGCAGCCCCAGTCATTATCTTATCAAACAATGGCAGGCCTGTTCAAATTAAACATTCTTTTGTTGACAGGTGTGTACGGATGTGCTGCTTTTACCGCGTGCCTGGTGCGCGTTTGCGTCTGGGGTTGTGAGTGTGACAGACAGGGGTTTACTGTGACAGAGAGACCCCCACACACTCCCGAGAGACACTCTCCCTCCCTGACAGACAGTATAATACAGATAGCTCATGTGTGTGTGTGTGTGTGTGTGTACGTAAAGTACACCGCGTAGGAGTAGCGTGACAGACAGAGGCGCAGTGTGTGTGTGGGTGTATCTTGATAGACAGAGGTTCAACACAGCAGAGGCAGGTGAAGGTGCTGCCCTGATTCAGCTGTGGACTGTTTATTAGAGAAGGAGGGAGGGATAAACAGATAAACGGAGGGATAGACTGATTGGGGATGGGGTAGATCAGGTGTTTCTCACCCAGCCCCTCATTAATGGCTCGTTCATTATTTCTGATTTAGCACCGGAGTGCTGCAGTGGTGTCAACTCTTAACTTCGTTCATTAAATCATTAATTTTTTTCCAGACGGTAAGTGAGGCCAGTGTAATGAAGCCATCACAGTCTCAGCAGAATTCACCCCTTGTTAAGCATCTCTTGCAGGTTGTGAATGGCAGTCACTGATTAACAGCTTCCCCAGTGTCTTAATGACGGCACTTATCAATGGTTTTCCGTAGATCTGTTTGGGTAGACTTGTGTTGCATGCATTATTGTGTTGCATGCATTATAATTGGTTAGACTATTAGGCTATGTATTCCTTACATTAACAGAAAGTACTATGGTATTGGCTATTTTATATTTTTATTTGATTTTACATTTACATTCATGAATTTGGCAGATGCTTTTATCCAAAGCAACTTACATAGCATTCAAGGTACACATGTTATCAGTTTTTGATTTCCCTTGGAATTGAATGCATGCACTTGGCATTGCAAGCACCATGCTCTACTTTTTGTTTTGTTTTGTTTCGTTTCGTTTCTGGACATGGTATCATGGTAATACCAAAGATTTCTGGACATGTACTATGGTACCACTTTACTCTGGTATTCTTTGAAGTACTGTAAATACTATAGTGAATGAATATGAATAAGGTGATAATTTCAGTATCGTGGTATGTATCAAAGTAACATGGTATTGCCATTTGTCATCTGATGCCATCACTGTACCGTGGTACCATTGAAGTCACCTTTGGTAATTGTAGGCGTTCAATAAGAAGAGGTTAAAGCCCCAAAAGCAAAACAAAATATAAACTAAACAAACTAAATAAAGACAAAACATAAGTAATCTAGACTAAATATAAACAATTATTTTAAAAAATGAAGACCTGCCCTGTTAACTGAAACAAAACAAAATCTACCTAACATAAACAAAATACTGACAAACCCTAAGTAATTTAGACAAAATATAAACAGTTATTTTAAAATAAATAAATAAAAGTCTCTCCTGGTAACCGAAAGGCTATAGGTTTGAATCCCACAAGGGGTGTTCTGTGAGCTATATGCATTTTGTCCTGGAGCAAAGCACCTAATCCCAGGTTATTTCTAGGGGATTGTGTCTATAATGGGGGACTATTGCTTAGAGGGGGAAAAAAGACCTCTAATTGTTACTCTTTAAGATTGTGGTATTATATGAATAGCAAGGCAAACTGGTATGGTAATCGTGAATATATTGACTGAACTCATCATCATCATCATCATCATAATCCACCATTATATCCAGCCCCACTAGCACTTTCATTTGTAACACCCAGTTGTTGTCACCAGTCCCTGGGATGTCGGTTCAGGAGTTGAGAGCAGGCCCAGGTACCTGAAGAAGCCTTGATAAAGCTCTCTGAGCCCTCTCCTCCCCTGTTATCTTGTTACTAATGTTTTCCTCTCTTTACCTCAGGGATTTGGTGGCCTCCAGGGTCTGCCATCATCAGCAGCCAGCAAGCTGTTTCCAGGCAGCTCAGAGGCAAACAAGTATTGTTGAGTGTCATATATGACAACGTGCAAGTCTTTTTTCCACTGTGATCTGGCACAACGCCACATGTTAAAGGGCATCTTGCCTTTCCCACTGTAAGTTTACTTCCTTTCAGATGTTTTTTTTCCCTTTTCAGCCTCAATATAATGGTGATAATACTGGATAAAAATTTATGCAGAAGATGCAAAGTTAGCTTTAAAGTTCAGATCGCTTTTTTGCACAATAGTATCTAATATCTATAATTATTAATTTATTAATGCAGATTTATTGATTTTGGTATTATTATTTCATTAGAACTACCATTAAATATCACAATATGAAAAGTATGTATGATCTTTTTTTTTTTTTTTAAACAGTTTTTTGTGTGTGTGTATATATATATAGTTGCAGCCTAATATGTATGTATCCAGTCTTATTTTTATTTTATTTTATTTTATTTTTTTGTTACCTAAAAGCCTGCATTTGTAGTATGGACTTAGTTGTCAGTATGAAGTCCAAGACCACTGTTGTGTGATCCACAATAACTAAAATTATTTTTTGTTACTGTTTAGCAAAAAAATTGTGTCTCCTGGAGCACACTCTTTTCAGCATAGTTAAACCGCTTTCATATTCACTTCAAAATATGTGGAGAGAAATTATAAATCACAATGGAGCGCAACACTTTGAATGCTGAAATATGCACAAATGAAGCCCAGTTGATGATTCTGGCCAAAGGGAGTCTTGTGATCTTGTAGCATGACGTTTTTTTTTGGCTTCTCTCCTCCTCAGTGTGCATTTAGTCTCCTCCACGACCCTAAACTTGACGTGCCAAAAAGTTGTGACTTGCTTTTGAAAGCCATCCAGCCTTTTATAAAGGAAGTCTAGACAGTTGATTGGTTGTTTTGCATTAGTTTAGTGCTTCTTTTAGTATACTATTTTTAAACGGCAGATGATAGTTATTGCCAAATGTCATAGTGAGCTCTTGAATGTGTTTATTTATATAGTTTGCACATAAATATATTATTGTTGTTATTTTCATTTACTATTTTTCATTTATTATTTTTTATTTATGTGTATTATATGTAATATATTAATTTATTTAACTAGAATTTGGGTAGAATAAAAATCTTTTACTCTTTTCTAGCCATAACAGAGCTTTCATAACTAAGCTTTGAGTTTTAAAAAAAGACTTGTTAGTATGGTTTCTTTCTTTCTCTCCTGTGTGTGTGTGTGTGTGTGTGTGTGTGTGTGTGTGTTTGTGTTCTGAACCGAACCCCCTCCCATTTCACTCTCACGCACAATAAAAAGGCACTTTAAATGAAACTTACTTAGCTTCTCTCTTGTGGTCTAATGAGGTTCTGTTCAATATGCTATTTTCCATATTCCATTTGATGTGTTTAAATATTAATCTTGTGAAATATTAATGCAACGAGAGCCTTCAGCGGTGGCTGTTAGGGGAGGATAACTCCTGATAAGTGTTAATGTATCAGAAGCAGTGTAAATTTAGTGTGAGAGCTGCTCAGAGATCAGTAAGCTTTTTCTTTTGTGGTTACTAATGCTCTGACTTTTAATGGACACTGTGATTTTACTTGAATGATACTTGATGATACTTGAAATAAAATAAATGCTAACTGAAATAAAATCTAAAAATAAAAAACCTTTTCAGCTGGCTGCAAGGCAACATTTCTCATTTTTATTTAGTTTAACTTGGTGTACTAAATAACTAAAACTAAAACTGAAATAAAAATAAATAAAATTAAATATGACAAAAACACACAACAAAATTACTAAAATTTGAAAAAAAAAAAATATATAGATATATATAATTTATCAAAATATAAAGTATAATAGTATCTCAATGATACTGAAATAACACTGTGCTAAATACAAGTGTCAACAGAGTCTAAAGCATTTTGAGATTCAGGTGCATGGTTTTTTTTTTTTGTGTCTGTGTGATTTATCATCACAGTAACCCAAGATGTATATTAATACCAAGTGTAAAGAGGGCCTTAAAAACATGAAAAATGTATAAAAAAAGAAGAAGAAGTAGTAGTAATGAATTTGTCATTTTTTAAAATTTGTACAGGAACAGATTCAAAAACTAATTCACAGATTCAAGGTCCCTCCATTGCAAGCTTTTGTGTGTGTGTGTGTGTGTGTGTGTGTGTGTGTGACTGTGTAGCAGAATATTTTAAAATAAATATATTTGTTTAATAAAAATAAAATATAAATATATATTTAAAATAAAATAATTTAATATGAATACATTTAATAATTTGAATTATTTCAACTGTTTATTACACTGTTCAACTCACAGTTTTCAATAAGAATATAATAGCATTTTGTATTTGTGTGTGTGTGTGTGTTTATCATGTTTATGTACATGTTATGCCATAAACATATGGCTCTGATTAACTTATTAAATGATATCTTTTGATGCATTTTAAATATTATATATTTATTAAATATTAAAGATACTGCCCCTTTAAGTAGCTTCAGTCTTGTTTACTTAAATCTAATATTTCTAAATAGTAGTATAGTTTCACTACTTGAAATTATGTTTACTTCGCAACCTCCAACTGTACTGTAGTTTTCTCAGCACTGATGCATGTGTGTCTATGTATGTATCCTAATGCTCTGGCCCTGTGTACATTCTGGGCATGTGCTAAAAAGTGTTGGTCTGTTTACTGTACATTGGGGTCACAGCGTGCTGGAGACGGTGTCAGCTGGGTGGGCATATGGAAGTCTTGGCTGCTGGTGCAAGCAGACTGTGGGCAACCCTGGGTCCAAACTTGGGCACATTTGTTCTATAGGCAGAAGGCAGGGGCAACCCCTATACCGGCCACACTCTGAGGACCCGTTACAGCGGCCCCCACCAGATGCCTGTTTTTGTCCACACATTGCACTGCGCCATTTTGAGATTAATCTTGCAGTAGTTTGGTTTCAAATGGTTAATTTTATTAAACGTCAATTTAAGCAGCTGCTGCATGAAATGGTTATATAAACTTAAAAAGTGTTTTTTGGAGGGCTATTCTCTGGTGTTCATTTTGCAAACTCATTATCTAGTTTTGGAGTTCTGTTTATGTGATTTCATATGTCAGGCTGATTAGCTGTAAGAGTTAGTAGTGAATTAGGAGATCTTGACCCAACTGAGATGACATATAATGAAAATGGACAAAAAAGAAGGAGAAGAAACATGGCTCTCAGAACATGAATGTTTCATCAGCTCTACTGCACAATGCTCCTGAAAGCCTTGAGTTGAGTCTCTACCACACAATTGACCTGAAAGTTTAATAATAACTCACTCATGAGGTGCCGCATGCGTGTCAGGCTGTGTTTCTGCGTCTACATCTGCATCTTTGCTCATATTTTCTACTGTATTTCTATGTGTGTGTGTGTGTTTACTGAAAATTTGACACCCCCCCCACCCCATTCTGGATGAAAAGGGTCCTGTGTGAGAGGAGAGTACAGCCAACCACATGGCAGGGCAGGCGCGGTGTCCTGGGCTGGGGCCGTATGGAAGGTCAGGGGGGTTGGCGAGTAGCGGCAGCCAGGACTCTGAAGGAAACAGTGGGAGAATGGGGCGACTTGAGCCCACTGGTCACCAGCCAACACACCCAACCTCGAGAGTTCGCTTTCCTTGACTCAGTCTCAAAGCACTCCATGCAAAATGGTATGCAAAATGACTCAATGTAGTTATCTGGTTAGCGTAGTAACATTGACGTTGCTGACATTGCCTGTTTTGACATTCTGAGCTTATATCTGAGTATAATTGACATAATCAGAGTTTATTTGTACAATACACTCTTAAAAATAAAGGTTTTCGCAGTGATGCCATAGATAAACCATTCTGGGTTCCCCAAAGAACCATTCAGTACAGTTCCTAGCGTGAAGAACATTTTAATAATCTAAAGAACCTTTGACATTATAAAGAAATTTTTGCACAATGGAAAGGTTCTATGGATGTTAAAGGTTCTTCATGGAACCATAGATCCCAAATAAAGAAACTTTATTTTTAAGAGTGTTTGCCACTTATTATATGGTTGTGTACCAAATAAGTAAAGTATAGACATAAAAATAGTTTTTTGTATTATGCGAGAAGAAAGATTCTGCACATTGATAATGTGAGATGTGAAATTAGCATAACTGTTGAAAATCGTTTACCTTGGACAATTTTACAGTTTAGCTGTCTTTATATAGAAATATTTGAACTCAGAATGCCACGTCTCACCAATAAGAATCAAGTATTTTAGTCATATTAAAAATTTAGATATTTACACTACCAGACAAAATTTGGAATAATTAGGTTTGTTTGTTTTTTGTATTAATTTATTTTTTTGTATAGAAAAATAAATATTTTGCTTGCACAAAAATATTAAGCAGCAAAACTTTTTTTTTTCAACATTGATAATAATAAGAAACATTATCAATAACTAAGAACCAAATCAGAATATTATAATGATTTGTGAAGGATTATGTGACACTGAAGACTGGAGTAATTATGCTGAAAATGAAAAAAAAAGAAAACCGTTATTTTTAATTGTAATAATACAATGTGCAAATTGTTTTTTTTGTATTTTTCTGTATTGTCGATCAAATAAATGCAGCCTTGGTGAAAATAAGAGACTTCTTTCAGAAGCTTTAAAAAAATCATAACGATTTTAAACTTTTGGCCAGCAGTATACTTTATATTGTCTTAGAAAATGTATGTGAGAAACGAAATATTCTTATCTATGAATTTTTCCTGAGGCTGCCGGCCTAATTTCATGAGAAAGTCTGCATGTCTTTATCACAATCCCCTTTCAGTCTTCATACAAAACAGTCTCCACACCAGTGATACCAAACCTTCGCCCGGTCTCGCTTGTGTTTTAAAGTAGGACAAAAACATTTTTTTCCCCCATGAAAATTGCATAAGACCAGGGCAACAAACATGGAAAAGGGGGCCATGTGAAATATTGAAAAGGTTGAATAATTCAGGGCATCCGGTCATGTGTTAAAAACAGGATTTCGGGGAGAGGGGGTGGAGGAGAAGGTGAGGCGTAAGGAGAGTGATCCCCCCGCCGCTCTCCACACCCACCTGCAGGGTGACAGTCCTCTCTCCTGGCCTGAACCCCATCTGGAGCGGGACGGGATTAGACCAGGCCTGACAAGAGTGCAGGAATAACTATGGAAAAAGTTCAACACAAACGGCTTCTGTTCTAGCTTTTTCCAATTGTGGGCTTTTTTTTTTTTTTTTTTTTTAGTT
>NW_015646352.1:1710515-1714093 GCF_001515625.1 Sinocyclocheilus rhinocerous | reverse complement strand
TTTTTTTTTTTTTTTTAGTATTACAGCATTTTTCATTTCACAGTATAAAATTGTGTTGACCATTTTACGAGCATTATTTTTCCTCATTTGTACTTTACTTGGAATAAAATATTAAACAAATATTAAATAAACAATTACATATAAATTAAATTTAAATAACTGAAAATAACATACATTACATTAAAATGATGCTGTGCCCATCTCTTTACGCAGCATTTTAAGATGACTAAAGTGTAGTTACAGTTCCCATGATCCTATGAATATTTGAATATTTATGTATAATAAATACATGCATCTGTTATGTTTATTTATCATTTTCATATGTGCTTTTATATTTTATATGATATAAAATTAGCGTTATCTCAGAGGACATCTATGGACCAATTATTGGATTTTTTTCCTTTACCAATCACCCTTCACATGAAAATGTGTTGGCCACTTTAATAAAAAAAATTATAAATAAATAAAAACATTATTTTTCCTCATTTGTTCTTTAAAATATTGCATGAATAATAAAAATAAATAAATAATTAAATTAAGTGAATTTAAATAATTGAAAATAATATAAATAAAATTATAAAAAATGAAATAAAATAAAAAAAATACTGGTTATGCTGTGTACATCTCTTTACGCAGAATTTTATGACCACAAAAGTAAAAAAGGTGTTAAAGTTTTAAAGTTCCCATGATCCTGTGAATATTTAAGCCAGTCACATATATAAGACATAAATACATGCAATTGTTATGGTTATTTTTAACATTATGACATGTACTTTTATATTTTACAGGATATGAAAAGTAGCATTACTGCAGAGGACATCTATGGACCAACTATTGATTTTCTTTCCTTTACAAATCAGCCCTCACATAAACCCTGCGTTATGGAGGGGGTTCTCTCGTTCTCTCACACACAAAAAAGTGCATTAGGGGCTGGGAGGGGTTCATGGCAACTGCTCGCGTGTTGTCAGGATAGATTAGTGTGACACGACTCAATCAGACGTTCAGCTCGGCAGACAGGCTCGGGGGAATTTTGCAGAATGCCGTACGAGATCTCCATTGCTCTTGGATACACACACACACACACACACACACACTCTCTCTCTCTCACTCACTCACTCACTCCCATCGGCCATTTTCACTCCTAGTTCTTAGAATCAGACAATCAGTATTTATTTATATTTATAAACCTATTACATTTGTACATATTGTGTGTTTGTAAGTATTGTTGTATAAACGTGTGTGTGTGAAGCATAGCTAATTTAACTGGATCTCATAAATCTATACAGAATGGATATTTTTAGTTTGTTGGTTTTGGTACAAGTTTTATTGGGGGTGTTTGGTACAAGCTGTGTTTATGTGTGTGTTCAAGCAAGACAGAGTATGTTTGTTCTCTGTAAATATCAGCAGGCCAACTCAGGTCTCCTCCTACTGTTTTGTTTACCAAAATGAATGACCCCATTACATCACTGGCAGGGGAAACGCAGCTTGGTTTTAACTTGTTTTTTATGCCATTTAATTGCATGTTTATTAGGCAAAATATTTAAATATTAGGCTGTTTTAAACAGCAAATCAGCATATTAGAATGATTTCTGAAGGATCATGTGACACTGAAGACTGGAGTAATGATGCTGAAAATTCAGCTTTACCAACAGAGGAATAAATTATTTCAAATATATTAAAATAGAAAAACAGCTATTTTGTAAACTATAATAATGTATACTATTGTAATAATATAATATAATTATATATTTCACAATATTACTATTTTTTACTGAGTTTTTGATCAAATAAACTGTCTTGGTGAACAATTTACCAATCCAGAAATTTTGAATGCTAATATACTTATATAAGTACTTTATCCAGGCAATTCAAACAAGAAATTCATCTGTGAAGATTATTCCGGATTATAATATGTCTTTGAATTCTTTCCTCATAAACGACTTTCCTTTTCAAATGACATCACCAAGCCCTCTTATTTTTCAGCCCCGCCCCTCCAAACTTCTGTCATATAAAGATCACTCTTCACAATCCAGTCTACTCCTGATGGATAAAGCCAAATACCACCCACTTTCTTCTTGTTTAATATCTGCTTTCTCGTAAATCTGAAAGTAAAATCAGTTTCATACTGGCTTTAAATATCAGACAGTGCGAAAAAAGGTGATCTTTGGAACTAATTTGACCATGTTTGGCCCTCCAGTGGAGCAAAATGTGTCACAAACCAAGCTGTTGTGTTTTTACATGAGGTAGAATATGTAGCGCAGCTCTCTGTCTGTCTCACCGTGCTGTAGCCACAGCAATGCTGGCTGAATCCTGCATGCCAGCCTCCCTGTCACTTACAATTAGACCGAGAGCACTTCCTCGCTTCCTCTGCTTTTACGCACACCGTCTTTTATTTCAAAAAGAAATGGGCTGCATTTTTTCTTTCTGACAACATATATGCAGTTATGGACTTACAATGGAAGCCATATATTTTCATGGTACAATGTAAGTGCTTTTCTGCACAAATAGAGTGGTTATTATTGTTCACGGGGCAGGTTAGGGATTTGAACAAACCCTTAACCCTAAATATTGCACTTCGGGACATAACGTGTGCCACATTGTTTGTGATATAAACATGAATGAGACTTCAAATCATGCGATTTGTTGAAGAGAGGTGCGCTATATTTTTATGTTTTTCTATTAACACGACATGTCAAAAAATCCCTTAGACTTATTTCAAAGGTCCCAAACCACATATTGGGACTCTTTTGACTTGGACAAGTCACTAAAAGTTGCTAAAACACCCAGAAGATCTTAGCAATCAATGGTACTAGTGTGTGCCTGTGAGTTTTGAATGATCAAGCATCACATTTTCGTCAAAAATTGTCCATATTGGCTTGTATTCAACCATGAATATTGCTTTACATTTTTATATGTAAATATGTATTCTATCTCTCTCACTCTCTCTCTCTCTCTCCCCCTTGCTTCATTGCCTCAAGTGTTGAAACTGCTCCGCAGACAAAAGGAGCGTGTGTGTTTGTTTGTGTGAGTGTGCGGGGAGGTGTTGCTAGTCCAAGGGGGTGCTTTCGGAGTGGGAACGTTTTGCTGAGTCCCTCGTCAGCAAGTCAAGTTTATCCATCTGGGTTGGCAGGCTTACTCTCTTGTCCCTAATTTTCTTTTGTCCTCCGGCAGGGCCTCTCTGTGCGGCTCATATACAGACACACATACACGCACACCTCTGCCTGGTGACCTGGAGTGTGTGTGAGCCTCTCACCGGTGCTTTTAAGCCAAGCTGTGAGCTGCCGGCTGACCGAGGCTGAATCTCTGTGCAACCAAGCATGGACCTAAAAACAAACACATGTTGAATTTATTCATTTCTCACTCAGGTCATATTATTATACCCTGTACAGATAACAGGATTTTTTTATATATCTATAACTATATATTTTTTTCATTTTTAGTGTCATGTGATATACACTACAATACACTAGTAAAAAGTCTGAAATAATTGTGATTTTTTAAAATGTTTTTAAAAGAATTTTCTTATGCTCACAAAGGCTGCATTTATGTGTTTAAAAATATAGTAAAAAGTATATATA
>NW_015646352.1:1703734-1710057 GCF_001515625.1 Sinocyclocheilus rhinocerous | reverse complement strand
TAATATATAATATACATTTTATGAATATAAATATATACATGTAAATACATGTAACTATTTTCAAAATATATACTGTATGTGTGTGTGTTTATATGTACATAATAAATATACACAGAACACACACATTTATTATGCAAACAAACACTTTTATTTTGTATGCGATTAATCGCGATTTATCTTTTGACAGCACTATATATATATATATATATATATATAATTATACACACACACTAATTAAATATGTGAGAATACACAATATAAATGCATTAAATATATATATATATATTTGTTTTTTTTTATATGTGTGAGAATACACAATAAAAATACATTAAAAAAAAATATATATATATATATGCATGTGTGTGTGTGTGAGAATACATAATATATACACTTAAAAATTTCATTTTATTTTATTTCTCTATATGAACAGTATTATTCATTTAAAATGTGACGATTTGTACCTCTTATTACCATCCATTAGATGTTCAGTGATCACATTTTGTGGCTTATTAACTAATCTGGCGACATTTTCCATGTCTGTAGTCAAGAGGAACTTAACAGTTTACCTACTGAAGCTCCTTAATCAAATTACTGATTGAATGATGCTGTTTAAAACCTGATTACATGCGTGGTCTGAGCTGAATTAAGACACTCGAGCAGTTCCAAGGTCCATCAAACATTTGCAACAGCAATGTTTGCGATATTAGGTTAAATTGGTCGTAAATGTCTAGTTAGCGTTTCAAGAGAGAACTCTCTCAGCTTTTTGCTCAGTCTTCTCGTGCCGTACGGGACAACGGGTTTAGATAACTCGGCTCAATTGTATTCAGTCTCAATCAGTAATCTCTCTTTTATTGAAGTATTAAGGGCCTATAAGGGCTTCTAAGCTCTTGTGGGTGGCCGGTGGTAGCATCTAAAGAGCTTCGGTGCTGCTTCTTTTGGTCTGGCAGATCTTCTCGCAAAGCCACCACCGCTGAATGTGTCTGAATGCCATACCTCTCTCTGATTAAGTCCCCTGGCCTCGACCAGCCGAGCGTGAAAGATCAAATGTGCGAAAACAGAGGAGGGTCCATAGTGACGTGATAGTTATCTGTCCCAGTCAATGCAAGGGAGCGAGATAATGGGTGCACATGAAACAAGTGGGCAGCACTGACAACCCCGGACCTATTTGATCCTCCCCAGACCGTAAAGGGGGCTTAAGCCAGGCCCTGTTTCACATAAGAATACTCGGTGGATAATTAGCATACTCCTCCTCCCCTTCTCTCACAGGCCGGCTGCTGTATTGGGTTGGCACCGCTTTGGTGTTTGGGACTTCACCCTCAAATGACCGATCTGCCCCTGTGTTGACCTAATGGCCTCTTTAGCTGACCACTTGATTAAGAGACTTGGGCGTCCTGTCACATTGCCACAGTTCACCTTCTGCATTGCTCTGCTGATGTGTCTATACTAAGGCTGTCAGACAATAAAAAAAATCGAATCGAATTAATTCAAATTAGTTGCAATCAGTTGTGCACAGTATTTGCTAAAAAATAGACAAAACGTGTCTTTAGATGTCAATATTTTGTTTATTGTCAAATTCCCATATTTTATGGATTCCATCCATCCATCCATGGAATGGTCTAACTTCTAACTTCTGTCTAACATTCTATCTAACTTTTTATCCATTGCTCTATCATTCTATCTATCTATCTGTCTGTCGTTCTTTCTAAATATCATTCTATCAGTCGATCATTGTTGTTTATATACAGGTTTTTTTTTGTTTTTTTTTGGGCTGTATTTGCTGGGGTCTTTTAGCATCTCACGCCATGAGTGTTGCATTTTTATTTTTTTTTTGACTGCCAAGAGAAAGTAAACCCAAAACCTCTCTAACATCTATAAAATGGCAGTTTACATTTCTTTTTTTATACCCATTTTCTCACAAGATAAATTATTTCTGTGTAATTTGGAATCGCTTTTATTCCCTTCTGTAACTTTGCTTGCATATTTAAGGTTGGTCTGTCCCGTAAATTCCCCGGAGGAGCATTAAAAACCTCCACACCCAATAGCTGGCCCTCTCTACTACCACCTGCACCCCTCTAGAACACAGCCGTGGCAGGCTACTGCCATTTCAGCAAGTTACTTAGTGTCCGCTCTAGGGAGTTACCCAAAAACTGGACCACATTAGAGCCAGTGTCCCCTCAAAACACTCCCTCAATGTCATTATTTAAATATTTCTAAAGTTGTTTTTAACGCATGTGCTCTGTTTGTCTTTTGCTTTTGTCAAAGTAATTTTAATGTGTTATGTTTGTTGGTTAACTTTTTTTTAAACATATATTTATCTGCCTATCAAAAAGACGTCTAATCCCATTTCTAAAATGATAGAAAAAATTCAAGCATCTGAGTCAGAGATAAAAAAAGGCTCCATTTGACTAAATGATTGTCCTGAATCTCCAGCAAAGGGGTATAATCCTCAATTGGGCCAATTAGCACAAGCCTGGGTTCACTATCCGCAGACAAGCCAACTGATTAGAGCTGACACCAGTCTAGTTCTCACTGCTGCAATGCCAGGTATGATGGGTCTACTTCAAAGAGCCTCTAGGCATCAGCAAGGCAAAGGATTGGAGGCCAACTTTTGCTGGCCCGCTAATCTCCCTGCCGCTACAGCGCTCCGCAATACTCGCACAAAACCAGCTTACAGTTGCACAATCAGGAGGTATTAAGGCCTGGGTCTGAATCATGCCAATTGCCTTTGATTTTCTGATCATCTGACCGAGAGGATGGTCACACGTCCTGCCATATGTTTTTAAGGCATGCCTGTGATTATGTGGTTAAGTACTGCAGTAAAAATGTCTTTCTAGGCATCTAATCTTTACGTTTAGATCTAAACTCTTGACTGAACAGAAGGTTATTCATTAGGCCTGTTTTTCTATATAATAGCTAGGATCTGTATTTAGAAAAACTGTGTTTCTTGTTTTATGATGTTCCTTGTTTTATATTTATTAGGAATGCACAATATATTGGTATAGGCCTGTATTACACTGTGTAATAAAAAAGTGAATAATTAATAAAAGTTAATAAGTCAATAAAGACGTTAATAAATTGGTAAATGAAACAAAGATTATTTGACTATTACAACAAAACACGATTTCATTTTTTCTACCACAAAATTTCACATTTAATTTAATGTTACATGTCGTTACTTTGTAATAATTTGTGAATTTTACCAGAACTTTCTGAGTGAAAATTTTAATCTAAAGATCACTAATCTATAAAAACATTAATAATTGAGTAACACTTAAATGTAATCGTTAGCTAATCTAAAAATGTATGTATTTAAATAACATTTTAATTTACATAAATTTACACTTTTAGAAATGTGTTTAAACAGTATAGTATTTAAATATCTGCCATAACAAGAAATGTTTGACTTTTCAATAGCCAGAATTAAAACATTGGGACAACCCTAATGTTTACTCATACGAGTACTATCAAAATATATGCAATAAATCTTTTTTTGTTAGGTCTGTCTTTAATGGTGATTCCACAACATGTAATGGTGGCTGTTAGTATGCATTAGTGAGTGTGCAACTTGACACATGATTGGCAGGTCTGTCTTTGGAGAGGGTTCAGGTAAAGGCTGATTGCTGCCACAGGAAGTTATGCAACTGTTAACTGATGAATTCCTGATAGATCCTGACCAGCAGAATGAAGTGGGATACTTACGGTATGTCACAAAGCTTCATATCCAGAGCCCGTTCAAGGGGTTTCCAATTGGGAAATTGGAAAGTGTTGTTCAGTGCTTCACATTAGATTAAAATTTGATGAACATCACTACAAATCGTTTCTGTTTAATGCTGAGCTTAGTTGTAGGTGGACTTACAGTAACATTCAGGTACATTAGCCTGAGGCTACCATTGACTTCAGGACAGGTGAGCTATGTTGGATTAGTTTCTTCACACTGGAAGGTGGTCTAAGGCTAAGAATGTGAAACAGGCATATAATTAAACTGCTTAAGCGGTCGGAGATTGAAGCTAATGAGAAATTCATCACTGACAGGGTGAGAATTTGGACTACATGATTGGTTTCAAGTTAGCTCAGCTTGATTTGCTTTGGAATGTAGCGCATACAGCCATTGCGTTCTCAGAGGTGTCACTATTGTGATGCTTCTGTTAAGTCATTTTGAGAATCTTAAATGGATAGTTCACCCAAAAATGAAAATTACCCCTGTAATTTACTCTCCCTCAAGCCATCCTAGGTGTATATGACTTTCTTCTTTCAGATGAATACAATCAGAGTTATAATTAAAAATGTCCTGGCTCTTCCAAGCTTTATAATGGCAGTGAATGGGTGATATTCCAGTAGAAATCCAATAAACTGCGCCAAGCCGTCATGAAATAGTGATCCACATGGCTCCTTGGGGCAGTTAATAAAGGCCTCCTGAAGCTAATCGAAGCGTTTTTGTAAGAAAAATATCCATATTTAAAACTATATAAACCGTAATCTCTTGCTTCCGCTAACTGGCTGTGGTGTTCCAGTGGATGACGAAGGACGTAGGTGTAGCGTAAGCTCTGGTGAGAATATGTTAGTCTCGAGAGAACCAAATTTTGTTTACAAGAGCAAAGGAAGCAAAGTTTCCTTTGTTTAGCCAAGAAAAACCAGTCTCCTATTGGTTTATATCAAAATCCTCCAACATTTTTCTTTACAAATCCTTGTTTTGTACTTCGAATTCATGACCGGTGTTTTGTTTTGCTCTCTCCTCTGCACTTCCACATTCATCAGTTCTTAACAGAGCTTACGCTATGCCTACATCCTACATTATCTGCTGGAACGCCACTCTCTCGTGAACGTGCGTACTAGTTAACAGAAGCTAGAGATTACGGGGGTAATTTTCAGTTTTGGTGAACTATCCCTTTAAGGGTTTTGTTGTACCAAAATCCTAAATTTCCTAAAATCCTATTTCTTGCTTTATTTTTGGTTCCAGGTTGTAGCCAGAGGGGAAACTGCAGAGTCAAAATTGCTCACTTGGTCAATCGGGTAACAATTTAATATGCTTTACTAACGCGCTACGTAAATAAAGATGACTTGACTTGATTGAATGATAAATAGACTTGTTAAATACTATATGTACCAAATATGGTATCTTTATTATGACAGATTTTACTTTCATGGAGCTTCTGAGACACATCTTTTTGATGCACATTACACAATTGGTCCTGCTAATATGAGTATTTTTATCACCCATAAATATGGGCTGGTGCAGACCAGGCTGTTTTGTCGGATGGAAGCTTGGAGGGTTGGGGAGCCCCTTTGATGTGTGACTCAAATATAAATGTCCATTAGACAATCATATGATAGTTTAACTCAAATGCTTCTTTGCCATATGAAGTAAGGCTGCGATATGTGTGATTTGGCACTTGTAGTTCTAAAATGACTAAAGATAATGAGAACTAACTGGCAGCAATGCAAGTATCACTCCTCTCCAAAATAATTAGTGTATTGAGTACATGTACAGTAAATGAACATACTTTCCAGAAGGCCAACTATTCACTAAAAATGTTTTTTTTATTGGTATTTTTCTTATGAAGTATTCTAATTTGTTGTGAATTGGTGGGTTTTTGTTAAATGTGAGCCAAAATCATCACAGTTAAAAGAAGTTACTTCAGTTTTTACTTCAGTTTGTGTGCATTGAATTGATTTAATACACGAGTTTCACAATTTGAGTTGAATTACTGAAATAAATGAACTTTTCCACAACATTCTAATTTATTGAGATGCACCTGTATATTGTCTATATTTATTTAAATAGTCTCATATTGGAAATGACTGCAGTTCAAAGCTCATATGCCTCAGTACAGTCTCTTGCAGCTTTACCAAACAGACAACGTGACCGTACGCATTTTAAACACATGGGGAATTGTGTGCAATTAATGACGGTTTATCTACATCAGGGTTAACACCATATCACATTTAAATTACAGTCAAAAGTAGATTGAATTTTAATACAATTTTAATAAAACAAAATTTAAATATAGGGTGGCTACTAAGTGTGTGTGTTTTTTTATTATATATTCTGTATTTACAATTAAATATAGAACTATATATAAAGAATGTATATTCAGATTTATAAATACATACTGTATTTCGATTTACTTTCATATATTCAAAATTAATTAAGTTTATATTTAAAGTATAACTTTATACAACATTTATGTATTTATATTTGAAAGTATACAGTTATAACAATATATTTGGATTAAAGTAATGTATAGACTGACAAATTTATCACTCTAGTCAGATTTCATAATCATATATATATATATATATATATATATATATATATATATATA
>NW_015646352.1:1677253-1703006 GCF_001515625.1 Sinocyclocheilus rhinocerous | reverse complement strand
ACAAATATATCTCTCTAGTCAGATTTCATAAACATATATATATATATATATATATATATATATATATATATAAGAGGTCTACTATTTCAGAAGAGCCTACAATGATGACTTTAAAAGTAGCTTTTTTTGTGTGTGTGTGACTAGTGGAGGATCAAGCAGTGACCATCAGGTCCAAACCCCACAGGTAGCCTTTCAGAGAGGTTGTATAGAGATGTACCAGAGCACAGATAATAAGTATTGATCACCGAAGAATGTACCTTATTGTTGAGCAAAGATTGTTCACATAAAGAGTAACACTACTTCAAAAAAGGGTGTCTGTGTAAGTAGATCCGCCTTCTATTTTGTGGAAGATTTTTGAGCCCCATTGTAAGCTGAGGATGATTTTAAATGTGTGGCTAAGATAAACTTTCCCATTGTCATTAATGAGGACGGCTAATACTGAGTGACAAGTGCATTTGGAGAGGGAGAAAAAAGAGCTGTTAAATTTGTCAAAGCAGATCATTTCAACTGAGCAAACTTAAGGCCTTTGGGGGTGTTTTTTATTCTCATGAAGCTGTAGCCTTGAACCATTTTCAAAACATACAGAAAAAGCAAAGAAATGCTGGAAGATTCTCGTCTATTTTTGCTGTGTCAAAAGAAATTAGTTTTCAGTATCATTTTGGCATCTTCAGAAATCTGTCACTAACACTGATGTGTATACCTACCTTTTTCTTCCATCGTTTTAGTCTTTTTATGGATTTCTAATGCCAATGACTGATGAAAGTGACAATTTTGCAGTAGCATAAAATCATCAAAACATTCAAAGATAAGATGTTCGGTAAGATTAAGATCTTTTTTTTTTCCTTTTTTTTTTTTTTTTAACATTTCGTATGCTCACCAAGGCTGCTTTAATCTGATACAGTAAAAACTGTGAAATATTTCAATTTTAAATAACTGTTTTCTGTTTTAATATTCTGTAATGGCAAAGCTGAATTTTCAGCAGTCATTATTCCAGTCTTCAGTGTCACATGCTTCTTTAGAAATCATTGTAATATGCTGATTTGGTTCTCAAGAAACATGTATTATTATCAGTGTTGAAAGCAGCTGTGAATAGAATGAATAGAAAGTTCAAAAGAAAAGCATTTATTTAAAATAGAAGTTTTTACATAATAAATGTATAAATGTCTTTACTGTCTTTTTGCTCAATTTAATGCATCTTTGCCGAATAATTTTTTTTTTTATTAATATTGTATTGCCTCCAAACCTTTGAACAGTAATTTATATATATATATAAAAAAAACTTTGTTGTTGTTAATGTTTGTATTAATGGTTTGTGTAAATATTAGACATATTAGATCCATTTTTAAACACTACTTTCATTTTAAGTCCCTAGTTTTCATTGGAGAGGAGTGAAGGTGTTTGCAAAAACATTAGAGAGTAAAAATTTCGTCATCCTCATCACTTTTGAAACGTGATGGGACTTTAAAAGCTAAATCTGTGAGCAGCTCATGAGGTGAAAGCATGCTTAGCCATTTGCATGTAAACTGCAATGTTAATACCACTGTGTTTTAAAATTTCAACAGACCAGAATTTGACACTCACCTTATGATGCAACAATTCACCTGTATAGGGTCCTTGAATGGGTTTTCAGCATGTAAATTAGAAAACATGTTGCATTATTTTTTGTTTGTGTTGTGTTCTAAATGCATGATTTACGTTTTCAGATATATCCTAGGATATCAGTGTCAGCTCACTCAACTTGTCAACAATATAAATATTTTTAGCATGTTTCTCAGTAACAAAAAATCTCATGAAGCCTAATCTCATGAACTGACGATAAATGTATTTTTAGCCTTTTGCTTTTCGCTTTTTTCAATTTCCATTTTACCTCTTACAAAGTTCTCTACTCGTCCCCTGTGGCACCTCTGACACTTTTCGCTAGTTTATGCCAGTCGAGCTACAACAGATGCTAATGCAAAAGCCACTGTGTCCCTTTCAGTATCTCTCTGCTACATTTCCACAGCTCCCAAGTCTCTGCCCTTCATTCAGTCTGTTAGGCTATTCATGTGATAACTATCTGAGGAGATAGCGCTACGAGAGAGTTCTTGCGAGCAAGCCATTCCCTGTTTATGGACCCAGTCACTTTTGCTAAGAGCTAACCGATATCAAACTAAGATGAGAAAACTGTCTTATCTGATCTCAGCTTTTTCTGTAAGTCGAAAAATGCCATTCCTTGTATTACAAACCAAACAGAAATACTAACCAAATCAACCTCAGTACTTCTTTTTATTACGTCCCTGCCTTACCTTTCATACCGCGGCTTTGAAAATTGATGCCCATTTGGCAGATGCCAAAGCTCTTAGCCGACACATTGTGCAAGAAAATATGACAGGTCTTAATTATCAGTAATGAAGCAGGAATAAGCTGCACACTTAGATATAATATACTAAACGACCTTTCAGGGGCTAGGAGTGATGATTAAAGGTATCCGTTTCATGAATCATGCCTCATTTAGTCGCTAGTCTTTTGTGTTGGCTAATGAGCGCGGAGCGACGGTTTTAAGTTGGACGTGTAAATGGTTGGAAAGTGTAAAAGCTGATTAAACTGATTTAGTGTCTTGAGACCAGTCGAACATTACTTTAGTTTAGAGGAAGCTGCCGTCTTTATCGCAGGTTTCGCATAAAGCTGATAAGGACTCTGCAGCTGTCTCATGCTGTTTATTTTATTAGCATGCGCAGAGATTAGCATAGCCGAGGGAGAGAAATTGTACTTAGCGCTTTGTATTCATGTAATGACAGTCTTTAAATGCAGTATTAATTCATTATTATTGTGGAAGTAGAGGAAATGGAGGAATTGTGAATTGCTAAAGGCTAGCATGCTAATCTTTTGATCTTATTTGTATGTTTCTGTACGGTCTGCTTACACCCTAGTGACAGTTATGTTTAGGGGTGGACCTTCATGCTGACGTTTTTCTAAAAATGTTACATTTTTCACATTAATACGAAATCATCACCTTGTAAAATAGTTATGTTTTCCTGTAAAATCAGGTTGGAATGTCACATTTTGGCTAACTTCACTGGGGCAGGTACCTGTTGTCGGCTGCTTTCCATGGGCATCAATAGTGCAGTGTTTGTGCTAAAATATGCTATGGTAAAATAGTATTTATTCAGTTTCTGGCTGAACAGTGTTGTTTTTCCATTACTGGAAAACACTAGCTGAACAATTAAGCCTGCGTTGATTAAGATGTAAATTCTTTTTAATTAGAATGTAAATTCTTACATTTATATGAAGACATCAACTGTCAACGTTCCGTGTGATATCTGTTTTGTTTTTTCAGCCCACCGCCTGAATGAAGCTTTCATCATTCATTTATGATGCTAAAACAATTTTGCTCTCCCTTTTGTTCTTCGATTCCTGCATTCCCTTTTGACATTACTTTTGTTTGTATTGCCACTCGCATCCCATGCAGTAGTGCCTTGGGACTCCAAGGAAATTTGGAATGAAAATTGAGTTCATTCAGTGTGCACCAATTACTTCTGCTGAATATTCCTCAATGCAAATCAAGCCTGTGCTCATGAAAGGTCCACATGTATTTGAAACAATTAATTTTCTCCTCTTTGGGAAGCTCGCGTCAGAGCTTCTAATGTTTTATTGTGTCTTTATACATCATACACACGCACATACGCACGCACAGACTTATTCATTGACAGTCAATATTTCTGTTGTCTGTCAATTTCATTTCCATTTTAATTGTGGGATGTAGATCATACAGTAAATTTTAAACACAACGAGTGAAACTGGCATCGTAGATGCTCTGGGGACTGATGTCAGCTTTAGCCAGATCTGAATCAGGATTATTTGGCTAGGTTAATGGATGTTGGCTGTCTCAGGCTTTGTTTAGTTGAGCTACGGTGCACGTGTTTAGGATAGAGAGTGGGGAGGTGGTGTTGACTCCCTGGCTGAACCCAGGGCCCGAGCTGGAGAAGAAGAGCCCCAGGGTGGATGGCCCGATCAGGGTTAATCTGGGCTGGGGCCTGCCTCTAAGCCTTCTGGAGCTGACAGGGTGAGAGCCAGAGGCACCCTCTCTTTCCCTCACTATATGTGGCCTTGTTTTTTGAAGCTGTTTGAATGTATGTGTGTGTTATTTAAGATTTTTGATGTCTCTATTTTAAATATTGTTGTAATGTCCAGATGATAATACATGGATGGATGGATGGATACTGCCTGTATCTATATCTCTCTGTCTCTCTGTCTGTCTCTCTGTCTCTCTATCTGTATGTCTGGCTGTCTATCTGTCTGTTCGACATGTTTCTTTCTATATGTCTGTCGGTCTGCCATTTTTCTATCTGTCCGTCTACCATTTTTCTGTCTTTCTGTGTATGTATTTGACATGTTTCTGTCTATCTGTCCGTCCAACCATCCATCCACTGTCTGTCTGTTTGTCTGTCATTTTTATTTATATTTGTCTGTCTGTCTGTCTGGATGGATGGATAGAGTTTTATTTATCTAACATTTTGGTGATATAAAGCATACATTGCCATAATGTTCGGCTCTATTACCAACTTTCAGAAGCAATTTAGTAGTTTTCCCTTAGCTTGTAGTAGTAGTGTAATATTGTTTACATTGAGACATTTCCTCAGATTTTTAAATTCAACTTTTGACGACCATGTTCCTCATGATGCTACTTACTGGAGTTTATCTGATCTTATTCGGTTGGTGGTGGGCGTTGCAGTTTCTCATTACTTTTTTCTCTCTATGTGTGTGTGTGTGTGTGTGTGTGTTTGGGATGTGGCACAACCTTGCTCTTGCTCTTCCAAATCCCTCTTTGGCCCCTCTAAGCTAACTTGTTGACTAACAAGTTGTGGCTCTTTTCTCCTCTCGGCACTTGGTTCAAGACAACTACTTGAGACGGGAGGGGAACATTTATCCTAGAGGCCACTTGTGGCTACTCAAGCAGAAAGACGTAACACGCTCTCTCTCTCTTTCTCTCGCTCTCTCTTTCCCTCTCTCTCCACAGCATTCCACATTTTTAATGAGTTTCTTCACAAACACTCTAGGGCCATCTATTCTCTCTCTAGTACTGGCTAAAAGGGGATTTGTCTTAATTAAGGCCGGACATGCATGTTATAGCCCACTGTGCCCACACATGACTTATTAATCCCCTTTAGTTTGCAAAAACTGATGATGACCCTAATTAATTTTTTTTAAACATTTTTTATTAACTTTTACATGTTGTCACGTATTGAACATATATGCAAGCAGAAAACATTTTTTCTCTCTCTCAAATTTGGCTTTCAAAGGGTTTTTGTTTCAAAGTTTTTCAAGTCTCTTGAAGTGAGATTACCCCTTCTTGTTTGTATTTGTGTGTCTTCCTTTCTCCCTCCTTTAAAAGAACGGGTCCTTTATCTGTCCCTCCGCAATTACTCCACGTTTCTCTTCCATGCATGCGACGACGCTTTTGAAATGGCCCTCTTTTCTCTTTTCGAGCTATATTTCATTGTTGACGCTAGTGGGCTGTGTCTATGTATTGAGAGGGTAATTGGTGGGAGATACAAGGAGCCAGTGAAGTACATCCACTTATCTCACTTCTCTTTTTTAGCCCACCCGAGCATCTTGGTGAGTGGGACAAAGTGCCCATAATGTCTGTTTTATACCTAGGTGGACAAACACAATCAAGGGCTGGTTCTGCATTGTCCTCACCGCTGTTTGAAATAGTCTCCGAGTGCATCGTTTGTGCCAGGGCTGGCTGCGGGCCCTCCAAGACGGCAACCTTTTGAAAACCCCCTCCCTCCTGTCACTGAATGCCATAATCTAATGATTTCACTTACACCTCCCTTATTTAACACTGTCATGGCAAGCAAGGAATCAGCCATTTATAATTTACATGTCATTTGCTGCCTCATATTGTGTGAAATTTAATTACGGCCCCGCTCCGATTGTGGCCGGTGCTCGTTTGTCTCTGGCGGGGCTCACAATGCGGCATTGATGTGAGCCGGGGCGGCGCTGGCTGTGTCTCTTTTTATCTCATCACCTTCTGCTGTAGCCTTCAAGTCTGCTTGGTCCCTTCCTTTCAATCCTTTGTTAGGAAAATGAGAGAAGTTGACCCCTCATTTTCATTTAAAAATCCAGAGGCCATCATATAAAAGATTCACGTTCTTTTCAAAGGATCCCATTCAGGGCTTTTAGTACAATGGAATAAACTGATATTTTTTTGCACAGAAAGCGATTACCGCTCTTAATCGTGCTGTAAAGATTTTCCGAAACTTTTGACTATGAGTGAAAGCGGCTAGTCACAGGTGTCTGACTAACTAGCGCAGACGTTGTTCGACGTTTAGTGATGTCAAACAACTTTGTGTGTGCATGTGTATGCAATGGAAAACCTCAAGGGAGGGAGGGTTTCTTTTCGGGCTCTGGTCTTCAGAATCTCTAATGGCTTATTATTCAACATTTTAGTCAGTTTCTGAAAGTTTCCTTTAAATCAAAGGCGCCGCCGCGCTGTAATTGCAGGCTGCTCGGCCTCCTGCGGAGCAATTCATATGACTGTAATCCACCTGACAACTCAGACTCCGCTTCGAGCTGGCAGCCGGCCCGTTTCTCAGCCAAACACTAAAGTCTGAATTAGGAGGATGAAGAGGATAATTATTAGATTCAGAAACAGTTTCCCAGCAAAGAAATCTGTTATTCACGGCTGGGAAATGTGCTTATGACATTGGTTGTAAAGAGTGGTATTGGGCTTTGGTGTATGATGTCACAGAGAGGAGAGGTTTACTGAAAACAGCAAGCTGGAACGCTAATGGCCGAGGCCTTTGTGAAAGGGTGTTGAGAGACACAGAAAGGGAGAGAGAAAGGGGCGAAGGAGCGCTGCTTGGGGTTGGATTACAAATCAAAGATTGCTGAAGTGGAATAACAGCATTCCACTGAGTGTTTGATGCTCACGTATACATTTTTCAAAATACTTTACAACACTTTTACTTATCCCACACCAATCATTGGTTCACTGTATTTATGTAAAAATGTTAATAAGAAGCTGTGGTTCAGAGTCACATACATTATTTATTTGCAAGGGCAGATGTTGCACGGTTCATGAAAAAAAGTGAAATTTCTGTACAATCTAATCATTGTTTCCAAGCAGGTTTCCTTTAGTACTACTCTCATATTCTGTCATTGGATGGCTACACAGGTAGCCCCGCCCCAAACTCACAGTATTGGTTGAGCCACTGTTGCTATGCTGAAGCTGGACGGATGTTTAAACAAACAGAGCAGTGTTTTGATAGTGCCACTGTGTTTACACTAGTTCAAACATTTGAGGTCAGGTTTTTTAAGAAATCATTTTATTCATCAGTGACATGTTAAACTGATCAGAAGTGACAGTAAAGACATTTATAATGTTACAAAAGATTTCTATTTCAAATAAATGTTGTTCTTTTTAACTTTTTATTCATCACACAAAATATTTCCACAAAAATATTTAGCAGCACTGCTATTTTCATCATTGATAATAAGAAATATTTCTTGAGCACCAAATCAGCATATTTAATAATTAATATAAAATAATATTTCACAATATTACTGTTTTTACTGTATTTTGATCAAATAAACGCAGCCTTGCTGAGTAAAAGAGACTTTTCAAAAACATTTAAAAAAAAAACTACCAGCCATAAACTTTTGAATGGTGGTGTAACCGCTGGTAAATATTAGGCTGGAATAAGAGATAGTGTTTTAACAAAGAACAATTATATTACCTTTAAATTGTTCTGAAAACGTGGAATGAAAAAAAAAATCTGGGGAAATTTTGATGAGGCAATTCAGATTCAATGACATGCTGGCACTTTATACTTGAAGATGTATGTAATCATTTCAGAGCCACAAACCCATATCCAAAAAAATGTTTATTGGTTTTCCCTTTGGGAAAATTAAGCATTGAGGCGTTAAACACCATTGACTTTTTTATGCTGAATCTCATGAATGCAGTCTCGCTTGCCAACAACATGCAATATCCTCTGTGCAGCGAGTCATTTTACAGCAAATGTACCCAACAAATGGCAGTCAAAGGTGACACTGTAAATGTGTTTTCTGCATGTGCTGGAGGCTTTGCACGTAGGAAACATGTCACAATCACTTTCATGTCACAAGTTCCTGCAGGAATTTACTGGTTTAATCTGCACAATTAGTCCATGGTTATGACAAAAATATCCTATTTTCTCTTCATAATCCTTCCATAAAGAGAAACAGGGGTTTTGCAGTAAAAACCAGGCAGAGTGAGAGAAATGCTAAATGGTGTTTTTGTTGGGTGAGGATAGTGACTATGAATATATTACCCAGAGGGCCCTGATAGCCATTGTTTGGCCTCAACTGGTTAAAGTTATTGAACAATAGACTTCAGTGTCAAGAATACCAGAAAGGGTAAGGGAGGTTACTACTGACGACACCATCTCTGCATGTTAGGTTCAACGTAGCAGAAGTACAGATGATTGCTGCTTTGCATGTGAAGGATATCGATTGCAATTTCTTCTTCTTTCAATCACACACATGCTATCAGAAGCATATTATAATCTTGTCTCCTAACAGACCTTCTTTTTGAGGATGGCATGATAACCGAAACATGACCTCCCCACTGTAAAACAGCAACAGACCTTTGTGGTCTCTATAGTTTCTGACAGGACTCGCAGTCACCTCCTTGCATTGTCTAGCTTGTAAAAACCGTCACTTCTAGAACCAGTTTGTGCTCTGAAAAGCCAAGAATAAACAAAACATCCATCTAATGCATCTCTTCGCTGTCCTCAACATAAGATAATATCTTATGCATCTTGCTATGTACAAAATGTAGGTCATACAAATAGAAGTGTTGTTTTCTCTTTTTTCCCTCAGAAATGCATGTCTGTGCAATAACCTGGAGTGAGATTGTCACATGCCACTTGTAGTGGTGGCTTCTGGCTTGAAATAGCCTGTTTCTGATTCCCTCAAAACCAGTTCTGAACTACTAGTGACACCTCTATTCAGAATTCGCTTGATTGCCTTATGAATTTCATCAGAGTGGGAATGTGACTTCAAACCTGTTGCCTGATGAGAAGGAAAGTGATGCATAAATTCATCTTTAACATTTTGTTACATGTCATATCTTGCTGTCAGACACATTTTTCATGTTGCAAAGCTTTCTTTTCTTTTTTTACATGCCAGTGGGATGTATTTTGACGTAGAGCCATTATATATCACTAAAACAAACAAGCCTAGCTCGCCTTGTGGAACAAATCCTGTCTTGTCACGATCCTGTCTAACTTAGGTCATCGGACCACGACAGTGACCTCATAAAGACTAGATTAGCATTGTATTTTACGGCTAATTAACCCCAAGCCTACATCTTAAGGCTGGATCTACACACTGATTCTGTTGCCGGTGAAATGAGGTGCGTTGCTCCGTGTCGACGTTAACAACGCTGTCATTAAAATGCTTGTTTCGGTTGCAGTTATTACATGCTATATCACACGCTTTTAACAGAGATTAGCATCTATATGCATTTTACGTCAACATGCACAGAAAGTGTGACTGAAGAGGGTTAGATTGGATTTGTCCTATGAATATTCATTTTCATAAACGCTCCTCATTAATATTCATGCATTCTCTCACATACAGGTCCTTCTCGACACCTGTTTAAGTGTTTAGATGGCTTTCTCGTCCTCTTTTTCAGCAGTAAAGTGAAAAATGAGAGTTGAATTTATATATTACTATAACCCACCTTATTGTTTTATTGCTTCTTGATAATTTGAGGAAAATACAAGTATACATAATCTTAAAGTGATTTTAATGTTTAATTGCCTCATTGAAAATGAAAATGAAAAACTGAATTAAAAAATTAAACTGAAAATTATATTCAGAAAAGTGGAAAAGGGCTGTTATTGAGGAGATGCATTAGATGTTTTATTTATTCTTGACACAAATTTTTTTAAATGTACTGTTTGCAGTATTCAGTTGTTATTTAATTATGCATGGTTATTTCTCTTTTTTATATTTATTATTTTATATTTTAATCTCAAAATGTCTCAAAATAACCTGCATCAGCCAAGATTTTAATGTCAGTGCATCCATTTATTATTCCTACACTACAGTACAATTAGTTACTTTATTTTTATATTTCTAAGACCAGACTCTTTTAACTGTTATTTATTAGAAAACATTCTCATCATCTTGTTTCCAAATGTATTAAACCTATATATTTTAATATTTTACAGAGTAATTTTCAAATGCAGCCACATGGGACGTTGCACACACATAGATTAAGCCATTCTTGGTTTAAATAACCTGTCCCGACAGGAAATAGCATGTTCTTTTATCTAACTATCTCTACTTCTGTGGCCATAACTGGAAGTGTTGTTTTCTCTTTTTTCCCTCAGAAATGCATGTCTGTGCAATAACCTGGAGTGAGATTGTCGCATGCCACTTGTGGTGGTTTCTGGCTTGAAATAGCCTGTTTCTGATTCCCTCAAAACCAGTTCTGAACTACTAGTGACACCTCTATTCAGAATTCGCTTGATTGCCTTATGAATTTCATCAGAGTGGGAATGTGACTTCAAACCTGTTGCCTGATGAGAAGGAAAGTGATGCATAAATTCATCTTTAACATTTTGTTACATGTCATATCTTGCTGTCAGACACATTTTTCATGTTGCAAAGCTTTCTTTTCTTTTTTTACATGCCAGTGGGATGTATTTTGACGTAGAGCCATTATATATCACTAAAACAAACAAGCCTAGCTCGCCTTGTGGAACAAATCCTGTCTTGTCACGATCCTGTCTAACTTAGGTCATCGGACCACGACAGTGACCTCATAAAGACTAGATTAGCATTGTATTTTACGGCTAATTAACCCCAAGCCTACATCTTAAGGCTGGATCTACACACTGATTCTGTTGCCGGTGAAATGAGGTGCGTTGCTCCGTGTCGACGTTAACAACGCTGTCATTAAAATGCTTGTTTCGGTTGCAGTTATTACATGCTATATCACACGCTTTTAACAGAGATTAGCATCTATATGCATTTTACGTCAACATGCACAGAAAGTGTGACTGAAGAGGGTTAGATTGGATTTGTCCTATGAATATTCATTTTCATAAACGCTCCTCATTAATATTCATGCATTCTCTCACATACAGGTCCTTCTCGACACCTGTTTAAGTGTTTAGATGGCTTTCTCGTCCTCTTTTTCAGCAGTAAAGTGAAAAATGAGAGTTGAATTTATATATTACTATAACCCACCTTATTGTTTTATTGCTTCTTGATAATTTGAGGAAAATACATATATACATATGCATTCGTTTTTTATTATAGTAATCGTTTTTTTTTTTGTTATATGAAATTATGTATATTGTTATTTATTCAAATGCAATAATTATAGTAATAATAATTAATATGGTGTTTTTTGTGCACTGGATTATGGGATGTTTGTGTATATGTGTGTGTGCACAGTGTTAAATGTAAATAGCCTTCAGATCTGTTGTCAACGTTCATCCCATTGTAACATTCACAATGCCTGTGTATTTAATCTGAAGGCAGCACTTAACTTAATGTATTTTGCTCATGCAGTGTGTCTTGCTCTCACCCCCAGGGCCAAGCCTCACACTCTTCAAATATTTAACACACACACACACACACACTCTCTCTATCTGGCCTGTCTATGCTGTAGCCATGCTGCCCTTGATTCAGTTCTGAGCACCAAATATAAACACATAGTACACACTCATAAGTATACACAAATATCCACGTAGGTGCACACACTTACAGAGTGCTGCAAAGTATTTTGACCTGTAACCAGCTTTTGTATTGTGCAGGATTGCAGCTGCTATACCACAATTGTTTTGTTGTTTTTATTTTATTTTAAGTATACATAATCTTAAAGTGATTTTAATGTTTAATTGCCTCATTGAAAATGAAAATGAAAAACTGAATTAAAAAATTAAACTGAAAATTATATTCAGAAAAGTGGAAAAGGGCTGTTAGTGAGGAGATGCATTAGATGTTTTATTTATTCTTGACACAAATTTTTTTAAATGTACTGTTTGCAGTATTCAGTTGTTATTTAATTATGCATGGTTATTTCTCTTTTTTATATTTATTATTTTATATTTTAATCTCAAAATGTCTCAAAATAACCTGCATCAGCCAAAATTTTTATGTCAGTGCATCCATTTATTATTCCTGCACTACAGTACAATTAGTTACTTTATTTTTATATTTCTAAGACCAGACTCTTTTAACTGTTATTTATTAGAAAACATTCTCATCATCTTGTTTCCAAATGTATTAAACCTATATATTTTAATATTTTACAGAGTAATTTTCAAATGCAGCCACATGGGACGTTGCACACACATAGATTAAGCCATTCTTGGTTTAAATAACCTGTCCCGACAGGAAATAGCATGTTCTTTTATCTAACTATCTCTACTTCTGTGGCCATAACTGTGCTCAGTTCAGCATATTCCAAAGGTCCTTTTACTTCCAGGTGAATATGTTGCTGATATATTACAAATGACCTTTTCATGCAGGCAATCCTCAGAGAATCTGTTTTTCAAATCTGAGCTATAAGAAGAGAGCAATGTGCCCTTTACTGTCTGATTGGCAGACAGGTAAATATTTATAGAGTTGTGTGCTTCTCCATTCAGCTTCCCGATCCATGTGTTTGTGTTTTTTGCATATGTGTATTACAGATTTAAGTAAGACGACATTTATTGCCTTTTCTATTATAGTATGTTTGATTTAATTACCCTCTCACCTTTAGGATCCATAGCACCCGAAGACCTTAATTTACCAGTCAGGATGTTTTAATGTAGTCTTGAAGACTGTTCCACCCTAGTAAAACATCTGCTCAGGTCTTGTTCCTGTGTCAGGAGTGCAGAGTCATTCAAAAGTCCCGGGGAACAATGGCACGTAACTCTAGATGACTCAGGGCTTATGGGCCGGCCAAGAGATTTTTTTGTTTTTAACAGTAGGCTTGAATTTCGGTTGAAGATTACTGCCAGTCAGAGTTGGTGGGCCAGGCACAGAGCTTGGATTGCTGAAAAACAAGCTTAATCATCCCCTTCAAAGGAAATCCAAGAGCACGCACAGATGTCTAGATGTGTCTCTGTATGGCTTAAAAATGGCTTAAGTATGGTGTGAGTAAATAAATGTATTCAAATGTAAAGGTATGTAAAAGTAAAACAAGTTTCACATAAGTAATGCAATGTACATTCATCTTTATTTCACTTTTAATCTGTCTTTATTTCATGACTTTTTATCTTTAATTGACAGTAGGGATGCACAAAATATCAGTTCCATTTCTGCTATTGGCAGATATATATAATATAATATGTATATTTATATTTATATATAGTTTATTATTAATAACACTAATAATTTAATAACACCATTAAATGTAATCTTTAGCAAATCTCAAAATAATTATTTATTTATCATACTGTACATTATAATGTGATGCTTCAGTTCACTTGTAGCATTTAAAATAATTGAGTTTAGTTTTTAATTAGTTTTCTTTTCTTGGTTATGGGTCATAAAATGAAAAAAATGTATCAGTATCTGCCTGAATTTTTTGGACTGACAGAATAGTGGTGAATAGTCAGGAAGATGGAAGGAAAAACAGGGAATGGGACTGGCTCAAGACTCAAATCTGCAAGTCCATGTCAGCAGCACAACCTGTTTTGTGAGCATTAACCACTGCACCACAGCTCTAACATGCATATAAATCTTTCTTTTTCACATTTAATGCTAATGCTAGTTGTGTCAGAATTCCTTATTTGCTAAATATTTTCCTTATATATTTATCCTTATAAGTACCTTGTACATTTGTTTTATTATCCATTTTTGTTTTAATCGTCCTCACTAGCATGAATGTTGTGTGGAAAATGTCCCAGGAACCAAAACAGTGACAGGAATTAGCACCTAATACTACTGTCATTAGCGACTCTGGCCAAAACTTTGGAATTCCTTTGATGCTGTTCTTATGGCAAAGGCCGTTTTGCTAATCTCTGTTTGAGGAAATCATGGTATTTGGGTCACAAATTATTCACTCACATTAGTGATATAAACTCCGCTAAACTGCAAGTTGTTACTCCCTCCTGATATCCCGCTAACACGCGATCCTCACGCTCCTGCAGTGTTTTTGTTGAGGGATTTGTTTATGTCACGACCAAAAACACGTGTTTGGGGCAATGCACTGCTGAGCCATCAATAGTGTAAAGATAAAGTTACATTCTAGTGAGACTTGGGCCTGAAGTTTTGGCTCTATTAGCACAGCTCATTCATTGTTGGTGTTGTTAGCGTAGCTGTTTTTGTTATGATGATCTGCTATTCATGCTCCTTCTTCTTCTTCTTTTAGCCTGGTCTGAGTGAGTGTTTAGAGTGACGAGGTTTATTTGAGAGGAGAGTTGGGTCTTTGCCCCATCCCACAGTTGCAGGTGGGGGGGTTGGTTACAATAGAGAAGCACTGCTATGCTGCCATCGCCATGATGGGCTCTGGCTCAGAGGACTGTGTCCTGGTCCAGAAAGACGGCGCTTTCTGTCTGTCTCACTGACTGGGGTGTCCTGAGACACTCCAAAAAGAGTCAAGGGTGAGGTGTATAGACTAGACCCCTTTCCATCTGCTGGGTGCGTGTATTTGTGTTTGAGTTGAGCTTGTGTGCAAATGTTTACATGTGTCAGTAGTGGCAGAATCACGGGTTCTCCATTGTATATTATATTATATTATATTATATTATGCAAATTAAGTGTATTTTTTATTTGTATTTTTTTTTTAATATAGTAAAAATTCAGGATATGTTACCGTATCGTATACATATCATATGTCTATGCTGTAGCCATGCTGCCCTTGATTCAGTTCTGAGCACCAAATATAAACACATAGTACACACTCATAAGTATACACAAATATCCACGTAGGTGCACACGCTTACAGAGTGCTGCAAAGTATTTTGACCTGTAACCAGCTTTTGTATTGTGCAGGATTGCAGCTGCTATACCACAATTGTTTTGTTGTTTTTATTTTATTTTAAGTATACATAATCTTAAAGTGATTTTAATGTTTAATTGCCTCATTGAAAATGAAAATGAAAAACTGAATTAAAAAATTAAACTGAAAATTATATTCAGAAAAGTGGAAAAGGGCTGTTAGTGAGGAGATGCATTAGATGTTTTATTTATTCTTGACACAAATTTTTTTAAATGTACTGTTTGCAGTATTCAGTTGTTATTTAATTATGCATGGTTATTTCTCTTTTTTATATTTATTATTTTATATTTTAATCTCAAAATGTCTCAAAATAACCTGCATCAGCCAAAATTTTTATGTCAGTGCATCCATTTATTATTCCTGCACTACAGTACAATTAGTTACTTTATTTTTATATTTCTAAGACCAGACTCTTTTTTTTTCCAATTATTTTAAGTCATTTTACTGTTCAGTATTAGTTTTAGAAGCTTTTTTTTTTTTTTTTAATTGTTGAAAAGCAGCAGCTGCCACTGTCTGTGTGTTTTATTTAATAATTGTGCATATGTGAGTGTGTCATTCATGCTCAGCGTGTCTGGCCTGTTGTTTCTCCAGCTCTTTTTGCCAGCTGCTGTCACTCATCTGTCCTGCCTCTTACAGCATTGACGCTCATCTGTTAAAACCTGGCCGGGGCCAGCCAGCTTTCACTACTGTAATCAACTGTAGGATTTGTGAATGGAGAGGTAATATGATTAAACACATTTATAGGTACAAAATATTACCAAAATCCTTTCTCTGAAAATTCCACCTCTTCAACATAATAAAATAAGCACAAAGAGGATGGCAGGACTCAAGGTCACTGGCTTTCCCATGCAATTTGAGCACAATGCTGTATTTAGAAAAATTACTGTTTCGCAGTTTTGCAAATTTTAATTGAAAAAAAAAGGCTTAATTATAGTTTGTACTTGGCCTGCATAGAGAAGCATTTTTTAAAATGGTATGATATTTTTATGCACATTTGTGCAACTAATTTTAAAAGCTTACAAACAAACCTCCATCATTCATCTCAGTCATTTTTTGAGAGACTGTTTGACTGAATTCAGCTCGTTCTTCCACTTTAGGTGAGCTGAAGTGTCACTTCACCCGCTGACTCTGTTCACAAGTGGTCGACCGCGAGGCCTCTCAATAAAGCTTAACCGGGCTAGTTCATTAAGAGAGCGATAAGTAGCAGTATTTGGTCAGCAGAGCTTGTCTCTGCAAGTGGGCATCGAGAGGAGGGGTTTGGGGTTTCTGAGGACGTGTGAAGTGGCTATTACTCTCTCTATCTGGCCTGTCTATGCTGTAGCCCATGCTGCCCTTGATTCAGTTCTGAGCACCAAATATAAACACATAGTACACACTCATAAGTATACACAAATATCCACGTAGGTGCACACACTTACAGAGTGCTGCAAAGTATTTTGACCTGTAACCAGCTTTTGTATTGTGCAGGATTGCAGCTGCTATACCACAATTGTTTTGTTGTTTTTATTTTATTTTAAGTATACATAATCTTAAAGTGATTTTAATGTTTAATTGCCTCATTGAAAATGAAAATGAAAAACTGAATTAAAAAATTAAACTGAAAATTATATTCAGAAAAGTGGAAAAGGGCTGTTAGTGAGGAGATGCATTAGATGTTTTATTTATTCTTGACACAAATTTTTTTAAATGTACTGTTTGCAGTATTCAGTTGTTATTTAATTATGCATGGTTATTTCTCTTTTTTATATTTATTATTTTATATTTTAATCTCAAAATGTCTCAAAATAACCTGCATCAGCCAAAATTTTTATGTCAGTGCATCCATTTATTATTCCTGCACTACAGTACAATTAGTTACTTTATTTTTATATTTCTAAGACCAGACTCTTTTAACTGTTATTTATTAGAAAACATTCTCATCATCTTGTTTCCAAATGTATTAAACCTATATATTTTAATATTTTACACAGTAATTTTCAAATGCGGCCACATGGGACGTTGCACACACATAGATTAAGCCATTCTTGGTTTAAATAACCTGTCCCGACAGGAAATACCATGTTCTTTTATCTAACTATCTCTACTTCTGTGGCCATAACTGTGCTCAGTTCAGCATATTCCAAAGGTCCTTTTACTTCCAGGTGAATATGTTGCTGATATATTACAAATGACCTTTTCATGCAGGCAATCCTCAGAGAATCTGTTTTTCAAATCTGAGCTATAAGAAGAGAGCAATGTGCCCTTTACTGTCTGATTGGCAGACAGGTAAATATTTATAGAGTTGTGTGCTTCTCCATTCAGCTTCCCGATCCATGTGTTTGTGTTTTTTGCATATGTGTATTACAGATTTAAGTAAGACGACATTTATTGCCTTTTCTATTATAGTATGTTTGATTTAATTACCCTCTCACCTTTAGGATCCATAGCACCCGAAGACCTTAATTTACCAGTCAGGATGTTTTAATGTAGTCTTAAAGACTATTCCACCCTAGTAAAACATCTGCTCAGGTCTTGTTCCTGTGTCAGGAGTGCAGAGTCATTCAAAAGTCCCGGGGAACAATGGCACGTAACTCTAGATGACTCAGGGCTTATGGGCCGGCCAAGAGATTTTTGTGTTTTTAACAGTAGGCTTGAATTTCGGTTGAAGATTACTGCCAGTCAGAGTTGGTGGGCCAGGCACAGAGCTTGGATTGCTGAAAAACAAGCTTAATCATCCCCTTCAAAGGAAATCCAAGAGCACGCACAGATGTCTAGATGTGTCTCTGTATGGCTTAAAAATGGCTTAAGTATGGTGTGAGTAAATAAATGTATTCAAATGTAAAGGTATGTAAAAGTAAAACAAGTTTCACAGAAGTAATGCAATGTACATTCATCTTTATTTCACTTTTAATCTGTCTTTATTTCATGACTTTTTATCTTTAATTGACAGTAGGGATGCACAAAATATCAGTTCCATTTCTGCTATTGGCAGATATATATAATATAATATGTATATTTATATTTATATATAGTTTATTATTAATAACACTAATAATTTAATAACACCATTAAATGTAATCTTTAGCAAATCTCAAAATAATTATTTATTTATCATACTGTACATTATAATGTGATGCTTCAGTTCACTTGTAGCATTTAAAATAATTGAGTTTAGTTTTTAATTAGTTTTCTTTTCTTGGTTATGGGTCATAAAATGAAAAAAATGTATCAGTATCTGCCTGAATTTTTTGGACTGACAGAATAGTGGTGAATAGTCAGGAAGATGGAAGGAAAAACAGGGAATGGGACTGGCTCAAGACTCAAATCTGCAAGTCCATGTCAGCAGCACAACCTGTTTTGTGAGCATTAACCACTGCACCACAGCTCTAACATGCATATAAATCTTTCTTTTTCACATTTAATGCTAATGCTAGTTGTGTCAGAATTCCTTATTTGCTAAATATTTTCCTTATATATTTATCCTTATAAGTACCTTGTACATTTGTTTTATTATCCATTTTTGTTTTAATCGTCCTCACTAGCATGAATGTTGTGTGGAAAATGTCCCAGGAACCAAAACAGTGACAGGAATTAGCACCTAATACTACTGTCATTAGCGACTCTGGCCAAAACTTTGGAATTCCTTTGATGCTGTTCTTATGGCAAAGGCCGTTTTGCTAATCTCTGTTTGAGGAAATCATGGTATTTGGGTCACAAATTATTCACTCACATTAGTGATATAAACTCCGCTAAACTGCAAGTTGTTACTCCCTCCTGATATCCCGCTAACACGCGATCCTCACGCTCCTGCAGTGTTTTTGTTGAGGGATTTGTTTATGTCACGACCAAAAACACGTGTTTGGGGCAATGCACTGCTGAGCCATCAATAGTGTAAAGATAAAGTTACATTCTAGGCAGCAGCTGGCACTGTCTGTGTGTTTTATTTAAGAATTGTGCATATGTGAGTGTGTCATTCATGCTCAGCGTGTCTGGCCTGTTGTTTCTCCAGCTCTTTTTGCCAGCTGCTGTCACTCATCTGTCCTGCCTCTTACAGCATTGACGCTCATCTGTTAAAACCTGGCCGGGGCCAGCCAGCTTTCACTACTGTAATCAACTGTAGGATTTGTGAATGGAGAGGTAATATGATTAAACACATTTATAGGTACAAAATATTACAAAAATCCTTTCTCTGAAAATTCCACCTCTTCAACATAATAAAATAAGCACAAAGAGGATGGCAGGACTCAAGGTCACTGGCTTTCCCATGCAATTTGAGCACAATGCTATATTTAGAAAAATTACTGTTTCGCAGTTTTGCAAATTTTAATTGAAAAAAAAAGGCTTAATTATAGTTTGTACTTGGCCTGCATAGAGAAGCATTTTTTAAAATGGTATGATATTTTTATGCACATTTGTGCAACTAATTTTAAAAGCTTACAAACAAACCTCCATCATTCATCTCAGTCATTTTTTGAGAGACTGTTTGACTGAATTCAGCTCGTTCTTCCACTTTAGGTGAGCTGAAGTGTCACTTCACCCGCTGACTCTGTTCACAAGTGGTCGACCGCGAGGCCTCTCAATAAAGCTTAACCGGGCTAGTTCATTAAGAGAGCGATAAGTAGCAGTATTTGGTCAGCAGAGCTTGTCTCTGCAAGTGGGCATCGAGAGGAGGGGTTTGGGGTTTCTGAGGACGTGTGAAGTGGCTATTACTCTAAATTACAAGCTTCAGTATAAAGCACTGGCAGGCAAAGGATACACACACTCATACAATGCAATGCTGAAGCATTATTGTTCAAGTACCAACAGCCACTTGTCTTTTCCCCTCTCAGACAGACTGATAACCCTTCTTTCTGGAAGCCGTTCTGTGGATTTACGCACAGGGCGTTCATTGGATAGCCTCCCACTAAATTAATAGCATTTTAATGGAACATACCATCATTATAAACCTCATTCAGTGTAACGAGTCTCAGTTTTCATCTCTTCTTTGATTTCCTTCTTCAATCTTTTTTTGAAGCATGCACAAAAAGGCTAATTGAGATTCAGACGCTTTATATGAAGTGGAGTGTCACATTGAAAATCTGGAATGTTCTTTTTTTTATTATTAATATTGTTTATTGAAGCTTTAATGAAAAAAATCTGATTGAAATTTTATATATTTTATATTATATATAAGTATATGAAATCTGGAATGTTCTTTTTTACTATAATTTTTTTAATGCTATATTTTATTATACAACATATATTAAGTTATTTTATAAATATTTTTATTTTATTTAACTTTTTAGTTATTATAATGTAAATTAATTATAATTATTGAATACTTATTTATATATATATCATCATATTTTGTTTTATATTTTATTGTTTTATTGTTTTAATATTTTAGTTTATAAATAAATTGTGATTTTACATATTTTATTATATCTTATAATTTTACAGTTTAAAATTTTTAGTTTTAAAAGTATAGTTGGTTTTAAATGTTAGTTGTAAATTTATAGTTTTAAGTTTTACTTTGGGGCTTTTTGCCACTTCATTGATACCGCAGGAGAGGACAGGAGGTGATGGGGAAGGGAAGGGAAAGTGGGATCATAGGCTAAATTTGAGCTTGTGTCTCCCAGATGAGCAACAGAGCTCACGGCCTTGTGTGCAAACCGCTAGGCCACATCTCATGGCCTCTTTTCATGACTGTCCACTGAAATCTTTTGCAGATGAACCTAAATGAAAGGTCTGTTGTTGTTTGTTCCTCAGCTGGAGAGAATAAAGTCTTGCCTCACTTTCAATCAGAGGTATGCTCCACCTCTGAAGTCCTCTTGTGACTAAACATACAACCAAATCAACTCAGATTCTCACAGCCATGCACATAGAACAGACATATCTAGGGTTTCCATTTCGAAGTGGGTTAAATGTGATCGCTGCAGGCTGAACGCGCGTCCCATGGCAAGTCTCCTTTGCGTTGTGCTCACTGGTGTGAAGACATACCCCGACAAGGCTGATTCTGACCAGCTTTCATACATGGATGGCTTATGTGTACTTTGGTTATGGTATGTATTTATGTATGTATAGGTGTTCCTGTGGCTCAGTGGTAGAGCATTGCGTTAGCAGCGCAAAAAGTCATGGGTTCATTTCCCAGGGAACACACATACTGGTAAAAAATGTATAGTCATTTTTTTAATGCTATATTTTATTATACAACATATATTAAGTTATTTTATAAATATATATAATATAAATATTTATATAATATTTGCAAATAAATAGAATCAATTACAAATTAAATAATAATATTTATACTTATGAATATTTATAAAATAAATGTTTCTTATTAAATATTGTATAAATTAAATATTTATCAATAAATATATATTTATACTTAATTTGATCTGTATTATGATATTTTGTATTTGTATTTTATAATATATATTACAATATATTACAATATATTTTGAGATATGTTATATAATATATAATATAAATATTTATATAATAGTCACAAATAATTGCAATAAATATTTTAAGAGATATATTGAATATAGAAATAAATTATATATATGTGTGTGTGTGTGTGTGTGTGTGTGTTTATATATTTATTTGGGTTAGGGTTAGGGTTAGATGATTGTTTATTTATTTCTAAATAATGCAAACTAGAAGTATTCTCAGTACTGGTCTCACAGGCTACAGTACAGATTTACAGACCCCAACAATAGAATTTGTTCTCTGGTTGGTTTTACTCCCTGATTCTGGTTTGTTTTTTGCGGCTTTGTCTTTTCGCCTCGTTTCCTTTGTGTTTATCATTTCAAACACAGCTGCATTAACTCTATTGTAGGGGTCTGCAGTGCAGAGACCCTTCAGTTGTAGAATTACAACAGAGCGCACGCATCTGCAGCCAACAACGGAGCGAAACATAATTGTGTCCTGTCATATTTAAATGCTCCTCGACTGCAGAAAAGGGACAAAATATCTCCCTCTCTCTAGCTTTTCATTAGTCTTGTTTGCCTCCTCCTCATCCTCTGTCTCAGTGGTAGAGCATTGCGTTAGCAGCGCAAAAAGTCATGGGTTCATTTCCCAGGGAACACACATACTGGTAAAAAAAAAAAATGTATAGCCTGAATGCACTGTAAGTCGCTTTGGATAAAAGCATCTGCTAAATGCATAAATTATTACAATTATTATTATTAGTTAAAATAAGAGAGAAAGTAGGATTTGTCGTGCATTTGTGTAAGAAACTTTGACTAGGTTGTCAAACTTTCTTTGGCACTAATGCATTCACTAGACATTTACAATGATATTTTCAGTTGTTAAAAATGCACATTATTATATCATGAATTACCTACAATTAAATCTGATGGTACATTTTTTTGCTAACGTTAACAGTGCCATCTCATGAATTCAACAGTTTGAAGTTCTCTTCGTTTCTTTTTGTTGTCTTTAACATCAGCATAAATTTGCGATCCTAACTTCCACTCAGATCTTAATTACATCAATACAGGAAAACTTGACAAAAGATGATTGCCATTTCAATTTAGTTATACGGGGTAGTTATACGCAAATTATATACATTTTCCTGTCTACTGTATAATTTTGTCTTTTTAGATGTTTTTGTTGACGTGCCTAATGTTGGTTGTATTTTGTGTACGTGACGCACAGGTCACACATACACAGCAAAATCCTCAGAGTTAGATCAACTCTGTATTTAAATGCTCCTCGACTGCAGAAAAGGGACAAAATATCTCCCTCTCTCTAGCTTTTCATTAGTCTTGTTTGCCTCCTCCTCATCCTCTGTCTCTCTTTCACTTTCTTTCTTTCAGCAGAGATGCAGATTTAGCCTCTAGACTTGTCAGAAACAGGCTGGCATTTGAGCGAACAGGCTTTGGCAGAATCCAGAGGTGGGGGGCAGCACAGTACAGCCATGGGCAAGAAGCACCTGGGTTTCCTCTGCTCCTTTTTAACTGCTTCATGCAAACAAGGCCTGAGTTTCAAACTCACTCGATTAGCACATAAACAGCCTACAAAACAACAGACGGCTTCTCAACAGATGTGTTAAGAATCTTAAACTGATCATCTTAAATTGTTCAGTATTATTCTTCTCTGTTGTTTTATTTTATTTTATTTTGTTAAATTTTTTTGTTAGATTTTTTAATCATGTTATTTATTATATTATTTCTCAGAGTTAGATCAACTCTGTTCAGAGTACATATTGTCCCAATCTACAGAGTGTTAAAGTAACATTGAAGCCGAGATAAAGTTATTGGGATAATTAAGCAATTAATTAATTCATGAGTGAGCGTTAGTAAAGAAAACCCGCTGTTAACAATGTTGAAGATGAACAACTACTGCAGGCTTTTAGACATGAAAACGTATCACATAATCCTCAACAGTGGTAACTCTGCTTCAGTGTTACTTTAACACTCTGTAGTTTGGAACAATATGTACTCTGAGCAGAGTTGATTTAACTCTGGGGATTTTGCTGTGTACCTTACTGTTCTCCTGTAAGGATTCTTCTCTACATTTCACCTCCCTGCTGGGTCTCTCGAGGGGGCAAAATCATATATTTTACCCTGCAATCATTCCTTACACTTACCGGTAAGATAAATCTATAGTTTTTTTATGCTTTTGATTTCTTCTTTAAAGTAAACAGTTGCTTGAGTTCTTTTTGTTTGCTACTTTTCACATTATATCCATAGTGTGGTGTTTTGAAAATAACATTTGCCCAAACGTTTCTCGAATACATGCCGATAGCGTTCATACAGCTGTGAATGACTTTTCTAACTATGGAACCCCACTTTTTTGTTTTTCTTTCCTTTATGAAACAGTTTAACTTAAATGGTACAACATTATTAACATGCAGTTTATTTAAAAGTGAACAGGCTTATGGAAATATCACATATATGAGTTTCAGGTTTCTTCTGAATGGAAATGTAATATCTTGAATGCATACTTTTAATTATGGTAAATACATATATTTTCAATCATGTCTTTGGAGATAAAGAAGCTGAAATGGCCTTTTAAATGAATTTGTTATTCATTTAATTTTTCTTTTACAATTAATTCTTCTTCTTTTTTTTCTTTTTTTGAGAACATTCTGCTTAAGATTAAACATTTAAAAATAGCAAATGAATTAATAATGATTAAAAAAGGATGTATGAGATTGGATGAAATTAAATAGTTGATTGATCATTGTTTCCAACTGTGAATTTTATCATGAAAGGGGGAACAAAATACAAATACTGATGAATGTTATAAATAATAGCCCATTCTTATTGTCAGCTACATTAATGTTAGTTATGTTTAAAAAGTGCCCTCCAGTGAAAAGCATGTATTGAATATTCAGAGAATTATAAAATGAAATTAATTTTATTATAGAAATTGTTCTGCGAGACTTCTAGGGAAGACAAATACTTACATTTTGACATAAACAAAACTGAATTATACCGAAGACACAATCTACCGTTTTAAACTACCAAACATTTTCCTCCTCCAGTTCAGCAGTCACCATGTTCAACAAATAGCTTACAAGCTTTGGAAAACTAATTCTGGATTGGCTTCCTTTGAACTCTGTTGCTTTTTTTGTCTTGAAATGATACAGAGATCGTTTGTTTCTACAGGTCCACATTTGAAACAGAAACGGGCAGTTCTTGATATCAGCTGATGAAGAAAAAAGAATGAAGAATAAGCCTGCACAAATGATCTTCCTCTTCACCGATGCAAGACCAACTTGGTTTGACAGTCCATCCACGGTTGTTCCATTTTTTTTGTCATTTTTTTTTTGTCATAACATACAATTGGCCATTACATGTACAAATACATCAAAATGACTTATGTTGGAAACTGAAAAGCAGAGATTTTTTTTTCCATTTTACGATATAATACCGGGCACTTTACAGAAGTCTGTTCTCTTTTATTCTTCAAGTCTTTGTGTCCAAAGAATGATAGAGAAGTGGCACTATCCCAGTACAAAAAGGTCCTTTAGAGTCTCCTCTTTTCCTTCCATAGTAAAATACTGCTGAACAGCCCTGCCTTGTAGCTGAAAGACGTCAGGAGGTGAAGGAGCTCCTCTCTCTTTTCCTCTCCTCTCCTCTGTTTTCTTTTTCTTTTTTCTTTTCGTTTGTCTTGTTCTCACTGTAGTCTGGGCCAGTACTGGGACATGTCTGGTTCACTGCCTGGCACTTGGACTGGTACAGAAACTCCAGGCGAGATTAGACCTGTAGCATGGTAAAAAAATGCGGAAATATTTAGGCTTGTCATATTATGTAACTTAAGAGCAATTCTCAAAAAAATAAAACATATATAGAGTATGCATGTTTAATATATAACAAATCAAAATATGAAATAGAGATTTTAAATAAAAATAAGTTAAATGTTAAAAATATTTAATTAGTTTATAAATACATTTCTGAAAAAGTTAAGACTTGATGTGTTAGGTTACATGTGACTTCGGAGCTTCATAAAATGTCATACAAATTTTAATAAAACTATGAAATTATTTGTTTAATATTTTAATTAATTTAAAATAAAATATTAAAATGATCTAATAGAATGATACATTTTAAATACTTTTTTAGGTTTTGTATATTATAAAATATTAAGAAATATTTAGGTCATTGAGCATTTTTCAAAAAAAAATAAAACATATATACAGTATATATATTTTATATATAATAAATAATATTATGAAAGAGATTTTAAATAAAAATAAATTAAATGTTAAAAATATAAATACATTAAAATATGAATACATTTAAGACAAAGTTAAGATTTTTTTGTCACTTTTTTGTCACATGTGACTTCAGAGCTTCAAAA
>NW_015646352.1:1661157-1676157 GCF_001515625.1 Sinocyclocheilus rhinocerous | reverse complement strand
ATTTAAAAACCCCATAAAATCACTTGATGGCAGTTTTCATTTCCGTGTTGTCGTATTTCCCAGTTCATTTTCGTTTTTTAATTATAAATAGCAGGTGGTTTTAGTGAGCAGGACATTCTCATAGAGAACATTTGATTGGACAAAAATCTGTGTAGTGCAAAATGAGTCATAAATATTTTATTTTACATATTTTATTTAAACGCATATCTGCTACAAATAAATTTTGTCAATGTACACTAGCAAAGTGTAAAACTTTTTTTATTTTCACTACGCTGCCTTGCACTTTTCTTTCTTTTTTTTTTTTGCTATTTGTTTTACAAAAATATTTAAGTCTGTGAGTCAAGCAGCCAAGAAAAATGCAAGATATATATATATATATACACACACACATTCACACACACAAACTCTTTAGTGGCTAAGCCATTAATTAAGCCATGCCAATGACAAATTATTATGAAGTGTACCCATTTTTATCTCTATTTATCCTATTTTTAAGTGTTTTCGCTCACCTGTATTCTTGCTTCCGGTAAATCTATTTTTGCAGCTAGTCTCTCTCGTGCGAAAACGTCAGGATAGTGTGTTCTCTCAAACTCTGGTGGAAACATTAAAAAATAAGTCATGAGTTAAAAAATGTGTCTTTTTCTGTGCAGTTGCACAAGGGAAACTGCTTAAAAGTCATGCAGAGCAATTTAATTTAAATATAAAAGTTTACAAAAAAGTTTTATTCTTGAAATAAAGTGTGATTTTACTGTTTAGTTGTAGCTAGTCTACAGATGCTTTAATATGAGCTCTAATCTTCATGTTTACCTTTTTCAAGTGCTTCTATTTGTTCTTGTGTGAAAGATGTGCGGTTTCTTTGCAGTTTTCTTTTTAGCTGAAGCCTCATTTGGGTCTCATCTGAATCCTCTCCATTGGAGCTTATTGAGTTTGTGTTCTCACCGCCTCTGTCTGACTGCTGGCAGCCATCTGGAAAGGAAATATGAAATGTAAGTTTGTGCTGTTTATTCACACTTCTCATTCTCTGTTTGGACTCTAGGCTGTAATTAAGGTATATTATGGTTTGCCTGTCATATATAGGTTGGAAGAATTTGGTAGAAAATTAGTGGAGCGTTTTGTAGGCTACTGTATCGCCCTCTGTGATGTTGTGGGAAAACATTTAGAGCACGCTCACTTAGATCTTTCTGCATCGAGTCACAAAGGCTGGCGAGCTTGAGGGCTTTACAGAAATGCGATAAAATGTCCCAGAAACCTTTTCAGATCCTCTGAAATGTTTTTTAAAAACCAAACACCCTCTCCCCCCTTTTCATTCCCGAGTTCTTCAATTAGGCTGCAGCCACCATATGGGCGTTTGCAGAGCTATTGAGGTGACCACCAATACTTGAATAGGAGAGGGATGCTTTCACAGCCACACAATGTGGGAGAGTAAGGGTAACTCTTAAATACTCGCTGGGAGGACGGATGGCAAACTTTCGTGGGTTGAATTCTGAGGACACAATTGGACGAGGCGACAAAAGGATTCTCTCCAGCAGTCATTGTAGCATGAGGATTCCAGTCAACAGACTTTTCTGCTCGGCGTGTTAACCTTTATGCTCTACTGTCATTAATCACTGTCCCTAGGGCCGGCCCGTTCATCCTCGGTTAGGATTTATACCTTCTTATAGGCGCAGGAAGAAAAACAGCCAGGCCACCATGAATGAGACATCTAAATACGAAGGCTCTTGTTTATCACAGACAAGAGATAGGAGTGCCAACTCTAAGTCGATAAGCTTTAACCTGCTGTGTAGTTGGGCACCAGTGCCTAAACATCCTATTTCATCTCACCAGATACATTTGAGATTATACATTTTATTTGACGTTTGAAAAGTCTAAAAAAAAACAAAAAACAAGTTGATGTTTTGCAGAGTGTGGAAGTGTGGAGTTGTGAGGTATTAATGAAACCCCAAACTGTTTGGACTTTTACACGGGTTGTGTTGTAAATAGTCACATGGCCATCCAGTTGACCCTTTAAAAGATGATTTCTGTGTCCTATAGAAGGCAACCTGTTAACCTGTCATATACATATAAAACCTGTCATCATTTGGAATATATAATATTTAAAGGGTCTATTATGAATGTATTAATTCTCATAGCACCTGTAAACATCACATTTGTGACCAGTTGGAAAACACAGAGCTTGTTTTTTAATACGTAACTGATTGAGCCCAATGTAATAGTGTAGGTTTATTTATGATTTTTTTTTATTTTTTTTTTATAAATAGGCTATATGCCCAAATCCAATATAATTTTATAAATAATACTGTTTTGTGTCACGGAATGTAGTTTTAAGAGTTTTTAGGCAATGATGTACTTGTTTAGACTTCAAATATGCGGTTAATAAAGATAACGCCTATTTGAATATTTGCTTCGACGTTTTCGGAGATGTTAGCTCCGTTCAGCGCTCATGAACCTGCTGAGAGCAGCCTCACCTCGGCCAGTTCTTCTGTATTTTGCCTCTGGCTCTGATGTCTCTATAGTGGTTAAACATGAGATATAATTAGTTTTGGGTAAATCTAACAGGCAGTCTTTGGTCTCATTAATCTATTATTTGTTCCAGAGCAAACAGTTTTGGCTGAGGGCAAAATCTCATCATGTTATATTTTATGTAGCCTAACTATACTGTATATTACAGCGCTAACTATGTACTTTTGACTGAATTGCCTAGCAACGTTTATGATGGCTGTTGTTGTTTATTGAATATTATTATTCAATAAATAATATTTTATATAAATAATAGTAGTATTTAGTATTGGGAAACAGTGTGTGTGTTCGTGATGGTGATTTTAGTTACATTGTTCTGCCATTAGATGGCAACAAGAGATTGTTTTTATGACTCAGCAGTAAAGGCTTTTATATTGAAAGAGACTGAAACAAGGTTGTAAACAAGGAAGTTATTTTTACTTTCAACAACACCTTGTAAGACGCAGGCAACAAACACACTGAGCAGCGCTGTCATCGGAAATCACGACAAAGATATGGCTTTCCTCAGCGGACATTCAAATTAATGTTTTATTGTGAATATGAGACTGAGCTGAAGAATGAATGCTGTATCAGATGCAGGTAATCACACTCGCTCAGTCCATCTCTCTCATAATATTCTACTCTACATACGTGAGCTTTAATACAGTAATACAGTACGATTTTAATGAAGCAACTCAACGTTCCTTCGTTACTAGTTCTAAAGTGAAGTTTTCGAATTAGTTACGGAGGCTTGGGCTCAGCAAACTCTACTTGAGATTCAACCCAGGAAATAGTTCCACACAAAAGAGGGTTTTTAAAGACTCAGTAGGCTAGTTGTTTCTTATGTAGTCTAATTACACACTCGTGCCGTCGAACTGTTGTATAAATGCAATATCATATATTGCTCATATATATGTTAGCTTACTGTTTTGATTTTTCAATTGGGTCTTATTGAGCAAATGATCTTTTTTTTTTTGGCTCCGTAGTTTCTCACAGGTTAGGCTACAGCTGATCCAGAATAAAACCTTTTTTTTATTTTCTTGGAAAAACAGTTTGTTTCATTGGACTATTCATGGAGTAAAATATATTATTTAGCTAAGAAACAATTTGGAGTTAAATGAGTTAAAACCACTGTGTTATGAAATTTGAAATAGTTATGAAATAGTCCAGAGTATTTTTGGAGGTAGGTGATTTGCCTAATGTGTACATTACTTTAGATATATTTTCTGGAGGTGGTGAACTAAATAAAAATAATATAATTGAATTAGAGCCTTAAATGAAGCTCATAACATGCACATAAAATGCTGGGTTGTTTCAACCCAACTTTGGGTCAAATATGGACTAACCTAACCTTGGGTTACATTTTTTTATTAAATGTTTAACCCAAAAGTTGGATTAGTCCATATTTGACCCAAAGTTAGAGTGTAGCCACTGGAAAATGTGCTGTCAAAAATTAACTTTCCCTTACTTTTTATTGATATTATGTAAATTAGACACGGTTACTCTTCTACTATTGGGCTACATATTAATAGTAATAGAAACATTGGGCTATGTAGCTTTTCTTTTTTTCTCCAAGTTATTTATTTTTCAAAGACAGTGCATTTCTATGTTCTAAGAAAGTTTTAAAAGGTCTTTGTGTTTAGTATCCCCACTTTTCAAGAGCTAATCCGAATGTGTGGCCTACTCTCAAAAGCCTGACCAACTGTCGCCAGATTTCGGATTTGTTTTCTCTGACAAAGGCGGTGGGAAATAAAGTCATTCCTTATTTGGGCGTTGTCGTAACCGGTGAGGCGGAAGGCAAGCAAAAAGGTGGCAAAACAACCGCGGCATCTTTCACTGTGGAGGCCTTGATCAAAACATGCGAGGACCCTTGGAAAAGGGAAAGTGTCCATATCCTTTAGACGGCTTTAGCACCCCGAGCCTATGGCGGAGGGAGGGGCTACTATGAGTCCTCTGAATGAGTTGTCTCTTTTAGCGTCCTGTCATCCCGGATGAATCCGCTATTTTATTCAGTGTTGCGTGACATTCATCAGATTGCGACCATATTTGTCTCGCTCCGAAACCTCACCCTGACTAATAGCATACTTTGGGAGTGAACTTCTAAATGATAGTGATGAAAATGGTATAGCCTATAAGTAAGTTTGCTACTAACAAAAAGCATTATGTTTCGCAAATATAGCCTGTAAGATTGATTGTTGTGATTGTTGTTATGTTTTATGATATTTGTCGTAACAAATCAAAATGCTTTAGAGTGCTGGCAATTAATCCACAAGAATAAAATAAGCACTTTATTATAAGTTTTCGCCTCAAACATGGTGCGTATGAGGCCACATGTCAATAAACTATTAAATATGTAGGTTATGCAGCATGTCATGCGAATTCAAATTAAATCATAGGCGTATCCTGCACTGTATTTTAAGTAAATATGTCTCATTTTATTCATAAAAACATGTTAAATATTATATAACGTGATTTGCTCATTTGAGCCAGTTTTAGGCTACTCCCCTTTGCATAAAACACGTTTGTTTTGATTTTTTAAATTGCTGTAAACCAGTCAATGATTTGACAGGCCGAAATTATATAGACATTAATTCTCTATTTGTCATATCTTTTGTCTGTCTTTAGTTGTGTAGCGCCTTTAACAATGACAAGTCTAATTGTCATACGTTTGCCATATCATGTCCAGGGTGTCTCCGGTGGAACATTTCCATAGCTGTCTCCTCAAACTAAACGCGTATTTATGTCACCTTAATGGGAAACAAAACGTTCTCTAATGATCTATTACATAGCGACTGAACTGTTCCCATAACACATTTTTCTGTGTGACAAAAACATATTTTGTTCAGGGAATCCACACTGCTCCTTGTTTATTTCGAAGGCGCGTTCTTTAAGAACTGTAGGTGGATTGCAACTCGCATTATTATTCTTAATTTTTATTTCATTATTATAGTCATTAGTAGTCTATTTAGTAATTCAAACGTCATTACATTATTGATAGGCTATTGTAACAGTAAATTAAGCTCCGTGTAACATGCATATAATTTAATTATCATCTAATAATACTTAAAAGTAAATAGAATAAAAAACGAAGTATTATTATTATTATGGGAATTGTTTTATCTCTTTAAATAATAATTAATTATAATTTACTCCAGGTTGCAAAACAACAAATTTAGCGAATCCAATGCCCTTTTGACACAGTCTTCCTCTATGGAAAGTAAAATAGCCATACCTTGATTGGGCTGTCCTGGCACTGAGGTTCCGGGGTACCAGCCCGGCCGGGTCCCCCACGTGCCGGTCTGACCGTTCAGCATTCTCAGCTTTTCATACATGCCATCTGCGCCCATCTGTTGCTTTTCGCTAGCCAGGTTGCGCAGTACTCTGTTTATCGATGACACCTGAAAGACGAACCCAAAGATGCGGCACATTAATTAAAGAGCGCATCCGCGATGTGGCATGTTGGCTTTTGGAACGATTGGCCCCATTTCTGCACAGGCCTACATGCCAGAGCATTACATCGCATTGCATTGTCCTCTGGTAAAAAGAAGATTACAGCAGCGGCCGGGGAAGGCCGATGTTGGGGAATGTTCAAGGTCATTAGTGCATGCTTGTAAACAATGCATTATGCATTAACTTCTCTGAATGAACTTACACTGGGTATATTATCGTTTGTGCAGGCCCCCTCTGATAGCAGCCTGTCGCGGATTTCCCACGCGAAGATTGACGGACACTCCCTCTTGTACTGGGCAACTTTGCTGACCACCTCGGGAGTCGCTACTCTTGGTTTACTTCCTCCGATCGCCCTGGGTCTGATGGAGCCCGTTTCATAGTATCTACCCAAGATTTTACTCACGCAGCCGTTCGACACCTAGATAGAAAACAAAAGAAACAATTCACATACATTATTTAAGACTAGTGTGAAATGTTAAGTGTATGCTGCAAGCAATGATAAGCTTACGTTTTCATTGTCCAGCACTTGGACTTTTGCATCAGCATGGGTCTATAACACAAGAAATACCTTTAACACGAAAAATATGTCTTCAGTGGTACGAGAAATTATGCACTTTTTAAAATGCATTTCGGTCGCCAATTTTAAAAATTGCCAAATGGGAAAAAAATTAGAAGTACTTCGATCCATTCCTCAAGACCACTGTTTATGCATTCCAAAATGAAATTTGAAATGAATTCTCGTTGCTCGCTGGCATTAATAATGCAAGGACTTTTTAAAACAATAATATTATTATTAAAAAAAAAACCCATCTATACAGCTGAAAAAAGTAAGTATGAAACAGCACAAATGTGAAATACAACTACAGTAAAAATATTTCCATTTTTGGTGAAGAGTGATGAACGGAAAATATGCATTCTCATCACCTGTAGAATCCGGGATATGTCACACGGCCGCGCGCCACTGTGAGCGAGTTCAACTATTTTCTGTCTCGTGGAGTCGGGCAGCGGTCTGCCGTTGACGAACACACCGCCGAGCTGGTTCACTCCACTGTGACCTAAAAAAAGAAGAAGGTAAGATCCCGTTGTAAATCACCAAGCATTTAGCGCACCAGCCTCAAAATACAGACGTTTAAACAGAATCCAATCACAGCTGTTTTCAATAGAAGCCTTCAGGTCGCGATTGTCTAAAATGAGTCAAGCATTACAAGAGCATTGTCAACAAATCCCAATATTCAGAGTAAATCGCTTTAAAAACAGCATAGCCGGTCATTATTGCTGTTGTTCAGCTGTCATATGTTTTCGACAGTTCTCCAGATGTGCTCGTAATATCATAATCTCCTAATGCACAATTGTAATATAATTACACATGCAGAACATTGATTAAGCGTCAGCGCTCTCGTATGATCTGGAGCAAAACATGTCCAACCACTGAGCTGAGATTTGCGCATCTTTGCAAAGCCTAAAACGGATCAGATGGCGTAATGCTATTTGTGGCATTATATTAAAACTTCTTAAACGATGCTATGATTTAAACCATAGCCTCACACATTAAGTAAAACAACTTAAAAAAACAGAGACCAAGGCACAGCATTTACTAGGTAAGCAATTGGCTTATGTTACTTTGTCTGTGGAAAAGCCCGTAAAAAGCAGAGCAAAGGCACCAAACCTGAAGCCAAAACGGAAAAGCAGCCTTCCCGGTTTGCTTTACTTCTCAGCTCCCTTCCCTCCGAAGCCTCGCGTTAAACTGAGTCCAAGAGCACAAGCTCCTTTGCAATAAATAAGCTCCAAATATAGAAGAGGGGGAAAATATGATGAGCCTGCCTGACATTTGTCTTTAAAATAAAGCTAGCTGCACGTCAAGTTTGAGCTTAATTTCTGGAAATAGGCGGAAGTCGCCCTGGATCATGCATGGAAGGCTAATTGAAAAGATCAGTTGGAGCACTTGTGGCAGGCATGTCACTTCATAACATCGCTCTGCTTTTGAAAATCGCATCGTCACGACAAATAGTAGCATGATAAAACGGCTTTTTCTGTCTGCATTTGGCTATCACTCAGACTAAATTGGACTCTACTCATTTCCCCTTTAAGGGAAGCTTAATTTTAAGGTAGCCAGGGGCTGTGCGCGTGTACGTTCACGGGGGCGCGCCTCGCCCTTAATATATTAAAAGTGACATTTCTTTTTTTTCCCAAGTGACAAACCTCCATTGCCTATATTTACGCACTGGGAGCGAGTCTGCGGAATGCTGTTTTGTTATATATATAAAACCTGAATTATGCAGGAATGTTTTATTTTGATTGTGCACACTGAATGTTTATTCTACCTGAGAATTATTTCTCATAATATTTCTAGCACACTTAACATACATAAAGGCGGAAAGAAAATCCATATATGTTTTCGGAGCGAAGTTTAATTAGAAATTGTTCAATCCGCTGTTTTTTTTTTTTCTTCTGCTCCGTAATAGACACATTTAGATTTATTGGCTTTGAAATCAAATGCCTTATGGCTTTAAAATACAGCCACTTGATTTGAGCTCGCCAACACGCAGATTGGGATATAAAATCAAACTTTCGCTTGAAAGGTTAAATCTTAATCGTTCTATAATTCCCCACTGGGAACGGTGTCGGTCTCGCCCAGTGGCAATCATTGCGCGCGCGGTACTCTGTTTCTAATCAATTAATAAGAAGACATATGGTGTCAATTTGGACGCTCCACTCTATATACACCCAAGAGTTATTAGCACAAAGCTTGGATTGTCGCCTGTGACCTTTAAACAAACCAAAGGCCTAACCCGAATGATATCTTTTTAGTAATACACGCGAGACATCACACGACAACATTTGTGTACAATAACACCGTTTATCCCTAAGAAGAAGAAAAAAATTAACAAAGTTTTTAGGAGAAACTCTTTTCGACGCGTAATATTTTATGATTTTTTTTTAATCTCTAGGCCTTTTTAATAATAATGTTTTTTAAAAATGTGGGAATATGATTTTTTTTATATATTGCTCATATAGTGTAATGTGCCCCCGCTTCAGCTGACCTAGATTTAAATGCTCCGTTAAAACTCCAGTGTTTCACACACAAAAATTATCTATGGACAGTACACCAGTCGTTAGTATAAGGACAGAACAAAAACAATTGGCACTTGCAACAATAAAAGCAATAGAAATGAGAGGATGACATTCAACACACCTTCGTTACAGATGTCATACACCTCTTGTCCAGCATTAAGAGAGAAAAGATGTCTCATTTATTGTAATCATAACTTACTCAGTACTTTCCACAAATGACTAAGTATATGTTTTGCTAGTTGGCCTTCACACATCTCAAAGACACAGACACATCCGCGCATGTAATTTATTCATGCTCTACAACACTCAACGTTGCATCAAAGCTCAGTCTATTATTTCACTCTCGCGGTGTTTCATAAACATGATAGACATTCCATCAGAATCATGCAATGTCAATTTCGTCTCTGCTAATGGACTAGGAGGATTGGCCGCCGATGCTAACATTAATTCTGCAATTATTTAAAAGCAAGTCAAGCAGAAACATCCCCTCTCTCTCTCTAACACACACAGACACACACAATTATGCAAAGAGCATATGGGTTAGACACTCTAACTAGGTTGTGTAGCTATGCAGGGTTCCATGTGAGTTTTTTTTTTTTTTTTTTGCAATTTAAGGATTTTCTCACTGGGAATGTAATTTTTGCTCTCTCAAATGTAGCCTTACGAATTTTAAATAATGACCTACGATGTTCCATAAAATGTAAACTTGTTAAAGTCGGGCTTAACCAGTGAGTTTAGCTTACTGTGCAGTATTCAGCTACTTTGAGGGAGCTGTATGAATGACAGGCAAAAATGTTGGCAGCATGCACATGCCCAACACCCCTGACGTACAGTGTAAACTGCCTTCACTAATATACCAAAACAAATGCTTTGCTGGCTAGACGCCCCTCACGTTTTTCTTGTGTGTGTGTGTGTGTGTGTGTGTGTGTTTTCCCCGCACACCTTTCTTTTTAATAATAAAAACGCATTTCAGAAAAAGAAAAGAACTCCACTTACTGTTTTGCATCATGGACGCGACGCCAGACTCCCACGTGGCCCGGTTATAGTATTCTATTAGTCATAAAGAACCAACAATAATGGTCAGTTTCACATTTTTAAATCAAGTGTATTGCAGTGCATTGTGTGTAAGACTTGTTTGCAAGAAAGTTACGGACAATAATTGTGTGGGCTGAAGCCTCACAATTTTTGCATTCATGCTGCAAAAAGTGAGAACAAAAAATACTGTCTCCACAAATACACTTATGTCCAGCATTTAAACTTGCCTGGAAACAGAGTTGACTGTCCGCTTAAAACAATTTATAGACTCTCATCTGCTTCACTCTATTAAAATATCCCTAGGACAAAGCAAAACAATTTATTAGTACACCTATCCGTAATTATTTATTTAGCATTATAGTTCAATCTAATATTAGCTCTTTTTTATTTAGCATTATAGCTAAATCTAATATTAGCTTCTTTTTTTAGAAGAGTGTTTTTATGACTAATAAATTGGACAACAATTAATTTGTTTTTCGGTTTAATTAAACTGTTATAATAGCCTATTAATTAAATTATTGTTTATTATAGTTAAAATGTATTTTTAAAATATATAGTTTTCTTGTTTTAAGTTTAATTTTTTATTCGGATAATAATAATAGTAAAATTATTATTGTTGTTATTATTATTATACAAAATATTTTCGACCTGTACATCTGCTTTTCCCTGACCTTCATGATTACAAAACTCCAAATGTTGTGGGCAAGGCCTACTTTTTTCCTCTCGTTCAGATACTCTGTTCTGGTGACACACGCTGTCTACCTCGCCTGGCTGCGTTGGAAAAGTAAAGCCAGGAGGGGGTGAGGGGTCCCCGACAAAGCCCCGCTGAATTTTAACAATAGCTTTCTTTCTCCCTCTACACCAAAACCCAGAGAGTAAAACCCGGGCTCCCTAACTAGCTACACCGCTTCCAACTAAACGTACCAACAACTCAGAAAATACAAAGAGCTTTAAGTTTTCTGTTTTAGTATCGTTCTTTTCGTTGAAAGTTTTTGTTTTGGTAAACAGTTTTTCAAGGCCATAAATAACTTAATTGTTTCTCATAATTATTATTTACAAACCACTAGTTTTTTTTTTATAATGTTTAAAGCAATCGTGTACATTTAGTAATTTCCCTTGTAAGTGGTGCATATGCTTGCAAGTTACTCGAAAGAATCAAATCTCTTAACTTACCTTTTTGAGGCATAGTTCCAACAGCCTTCGTATCCTCGCTGATATATTTCGTTTACAACAAGGAGAAGACTCTGAAGTTCTAGAAAATCGTCCTCAAACAGTTTCTTTTATAGTTTCCAACTGATCTCGGGTGGACAATTTAAATTCCCTGCGAAGGAAACAGAGATTGACAATAAAATGGGATGTCAAGCCTGCGCGAGACTGAAAAATGTGCGCTCGTGGGAGTGAGTGAGAGAGAGAGGGGGAAAGAGAGGGAGCGCGAGAGAGAGAGAGAGAGAGGGCGCGCACCTATGCTGATTGGTGATAGCACTCGTGTATTAATGTATGTGTTCCTGGTCTGTGCCTCGCCTCCTCTCCTCTTCAGTGGCCCATTAGCTGAGCCTGACCTCTGTCATCATCTCCCAGCAAAACACTTCCTCCTGCCCCGGTGACAGAGCGGGGAACAGGGCCGAGCAAAAAGCTAGTTTTCAACCCTACTTAATCACTTCTCATAAGCATATGATTCTCTCCATATTTTTTCCCCCCATTGAAATGCCTTTGTGCGTTCACGTTATTGAACTCTGTGTGACTAGACACTTGGAAAAAAGTACCAGGAAGTACCATGGCAATGTGTTTTTTTTGGCATATAAGCATGCTTTTGGGATGTGGAGATTAAAAAGTTATGAATGTTTCGTTCGCTTGTAGGTTTTTCAAAAACACCTCTTTGTTTTTAATAAAGAACAAATATTTCGAGAACAAAAAAAAGTTGTGTATGGAAGATTCCATAAAATTAGGCTTTAAAACTATGTAGGTTCTAATTAGAACGTTTACTTTTTAAGAGTGAAGGCTATATTTGAAAAAGTCACTGAAACATGCTTATGGAAACCAAAGACTTGTCTATATCTGCTCTATCGTTAAACCGCAGCCTTTAACGATACAACCATGAGCGAGAGTAAAGAGTGTCTAGAGAGAACCCCTCGGGATCCGTTTCACAAAACTAGTCCCAAAGTAAATAATATCCAGTCCAACAAGCGGAAAAGGGAACCACGGGGAAAGTTGTGAAAGATTGTAAACCCCTCTTTGTGGTGATGAAAATACTAGCCTATTTAACAGATGAAAGCAGGTCCAACTTTGGACTCTCCCTCGTGTTTCTTACGACACAGTTAACTGTGTTGTCCTGTTGAAAATACCTCTTACTTTAAACGTGGTTCGGAATAAAAAAAAAAGACGTCCTCGTCTCACTATCAACTTTCTCTTAATATTAACCTCAACCTGGCAGTGATTGGCTAGAGTGACGGCCCACGTCACAATTGACGCCATTTATCATTCCGCCAAACCGGGAAGTTGAAGGAACTGCTGTCTGTTGTGTGCGGATTTAAGAACCTATAAACCATACACAGCCTGTAGTTTCTTTGAGGTTCATCTCACTTTATAAATTTGCCTGTTTTAAGTTTAACATTTCAAACCATCATAAGAAGAGTGTTTGAATTAGTGAGGTATTTTGTAGCCTATGCTTGCTTTAAAAACATAAAGGGACATTTTTGTTGTGAATAGGTCTATAGATTATTTTTTTAGAGACAGGATACAAATTACATTTAAAATCATAAAAAATGAGCAATATTGTAATTCGTTTATGCTGTCTACAAACTGTCAACAGGAGACTGTAACCTGCATTTATATAGGCCAACACAAAAGTGTCTCAAAACTCTGAAGTCGTCATGTTAGCTAGTTTTACTAGCTACTAGGACTCGTTATTTATGCCAAATGACAACACAAAATACAGTTTACATCGCTTTTTGTCATGGGACCCCATGTTTGTTACATATTATTTGTCCATTGATGCAGTCGTAACATACATATAATTTCATTAGATGTGTACATAAAAATATTAAAATTTCGAGATGTGGCGTGTTGTTGTGTCAAGGAGCGATGCTGCCAACGTAACTTAATATTAACCTTATTAAATGTTATAAAGATTGTATCTTTATACAAAAGATTACGGCATATTCGTAAAAGTATGCATATTCTAAAAGGGAGAAGACAGAGATGAGAATCAAGTGTTGCCGCCGTTTAGACCCTGTGAAACCGGTGCAACCCAGCAGAGTTCTTGAGATCTCCACTGGAACCCGCACGGCCTGGCCCCGCTTATCAGGCTGTCAATAAAGCGAGATGGGGATGCTAAAGCCGGGCCAGGTGCTGTCTCTCCCTCTCTCCGCTGGCCTGCACTCCAGAGCGCGATCAGGCGTAAACTTAAATCTGTCCAGCCAGCTTTCCCTTACGCCGACCCTCTGCTTCCAAGCGTGTGTGTGTGTGTGTTTGGGAGAGAGAGAGACGGGAAAGCAAGGGGAGCACCCCCACCACACACACATAACCATTTTTAACTTATAACGGGAAATCTTATCATTTCCACTGCAGGCTTTATATGGTGGAACACCAGCGAGTGTTCAAAATTCAGAAAAATATTTTGTTGATATTTATTTACTTTTATTATTTTAAATAAATATTATAATTTTAAAAATATAATATTATACAAATTAAAACAAACAGTTGTAAATAAACTTACTGACTATTTCTGACTTCACGCTCCCGGTCACTATTTTACTATATAAAATTATGTGTCTGTGTGTGTGTGAGAGAGAGCGACAGAAAAAGATGCTCTACTTAAATATGAATTAAAAGTATTATTGGGACAGTTTGCATGAATGATCATTAAATAAGCGACGTATTGGCTTTTTCTGCTCTGAAGAAACATTTTCTTGATATTAAAGCCAATGCTATGTTTCTGGATTTTGTGCTTTTCTATTAATTAGTAGCTAATCAAAGCAAAAGCTCTTTCGACCCCGACCGTTTGAATGAATGTTTATGATGATTAAACAAGCGGCGTATTGGCTTTTTCTGCTCAGAAGGAACATTTTCTTGATATTAAAGCCAATGTTATACCTGTGGATTTTTGCTTTTCTATTAATTAATAGCTAATCAAAGCTACTTCGATTTTACCAAAAAAAAAATGACGACCTGTTTAATTCATCATGAGCACAGAATCACTCGTGTGGATAATTTATCCATAGCAAAAGCTTTCCTGACTTGTGAAGACACCTGACAAAATATTTATGGCACTAGTCGTGATTTTGTTGGAGGTGGATTTTTGGTGATTATGAAGTAATTTAATAAGCATGCTTGTGTGTGTATGGTTTTATTTTGTTCAGGCGACATTAGTTGAATTCCCTCGGGGTGTTTGGATGTAGTTTGCTCCAAGTCGACAGCCACGTCCTGTATGTTATAAATTCATTTTTGCTCAACACTACATGGCTGAGTTTGATAATCAGTGTATTTAAAGGCGCGTCAAGCGGAAAGACCTTGGATTATTTTCATCTAATCCCGAACTGTTTGCAGAAGCCGCTGTGTTTGTGTGCAAAAATACGTTTCGTTATCTTCATTAAGACTCACCGCGGCATTCAGAGGCAGAAAGATGAAGCCCGTGCGCAATAAAATCAACAATTGTACCTCAGTCAAAAGAGAGCTCAGACTATGAGATTAGATATTGGCAGGGTCCAGTAGCATAAAGCGAAGACTGACACCTGCCTCATAGTCGATGCATAGTACAACAAAATTATATGAATGGATCGAGCACGTTTGTCATTTTCTTGTCAAGAAAAAAGGACCTGCATGACCGCCATTAATGGAGTAATTGACTTTTTTTTAACCTGTACACACACACACACACACACACAAATTGTTTTTATATCGGGGCATTTTGACTGGCCAGGTATGCTCTCTCTCTCTCTCTCTCTCTCT
>NW_015646352.1:1654538-1661135 GCF_001515625.1 Sinocyclocheilus rhinocerous | reverse complement strand
CTCTCTCTCTCTCTCTCTCTCTCTCTCTCTCACACACACACACACACACACACACACACACACACACACTCATAATATATGATTAGATGCATTGCATATGATCAAAGTTCCTGTATATTGCTTACAGGTTACTGCATGCAAATGAGAAGTAAAAATAATTTGGAATCTATTTTGTTGTGTTAAATGGCAAATGCATGCATGAAATAAACATTTCTTGTGTGCTTAAAATGATTTTCTTCTGTCTAAAACGATAAAATGTCCGTTTTAGTGTGTTTTTTTTACTCTGTTACCCATAATATTCATTGTCTACAGACAGTAAAATTATATGAGTAAAAATTTCTACAACTGTATGTATGAGAATGAAGACCCCTAATGAAAATTAATTTTTGAGTCCATTTTGCTCAAAACATAGCCCATCAACCTCAAAGTTGCACATTAAGATTATCAAACGACTTGGAGGGGATTGTTTCTTGCAGACAGTGGACAGTGATGTAAAACATCACAAAATTGAGTAATGACTAAATGATGAGTGCAGACTATTCATTCCAAAATTCCACTCCATAAATGGACAAATCCAGTGTTCTTTGTGATCAGTTAGGTCAGACATATGCCGCGTGGCTCTGGAAAAACTGCTTTCTCAGATCATCCTGCTCATCATGAGGAGAGCTGCTATAATCATTAACGGTTCTGCACTGTTGATTTTGTATCCAGTTCTGTGCATTTGTTTCTTTGTTAAAATATTAATTTGACCCTATTTGCCCTCTTAAAAATGATGGAGTATGAATACATAAAAGGAAAAAAGAAAACGTGTCAATTTGTCAAACAAAAATTGCATTTCTGATGAGTTTGAATTAAATGTAGACATTTTTTTTTGTCTTTCCAAAACATTGTTTGTTATAAGTCAATGTGTCTTGATTTCTAAATGTCTTTCCATGTAATTGCTATTGATGGACAGCTATGCATTGCATCTAATCAAAGTTTTGTTCATAGAGACAATGAAAGCACATAAAGGCCTCTGAACTTGGAAACCACCCAAGGTTACAAGCGACTGAGAGCAGAGAAATATGCACAGTGTCATAAATGCATTTTTTTATCCTGCTCCAAGATATAATTGCAAGGAAATGTATGTCTCATATGGTTTCTTCTCGTGGTTGTGCAAAGGTTGAACTTAAATATTCAACACTTTATATCAGTGTTGAAAGCTATTTGTAGTTTCACCATTTCTTTAACCAAGAACTTGGATTTTTCCTGATCTATAAGCACCAGGCTCATTTATTAGCTTTATTTCAGGTTCTAAGCATACACTGTCCTATTAAAGTATATCAAATGATCTTACAACTGTGGGTGGATATTGTAGATATTGCTCTGCCCATTCCTCTAAATTAGGCCCACGCAGAGGCAGAGTAAGCAATGTAAAGCAAGACATCAAGCGGTGAATTAGGTTTCCCTTTTGCCTGCTCTCCCTGGTGACTCTTTCCATTCACATTATAATTTCAAATGCCACATTGCTGGGTGTTTTATACCATTGTTGGGGCATCCAAGTGTCCACCGAGACCAGGACCCTTGGCAATTTCTTATAATTAGCAACCCCCATCATGCCAATAACTAAAAAGATTCCATTTCATCCCAATCGTAATCCATGCTAATTTGGCCTGGGCACCTCCAGGTGTTCTTTCCGAATGCATGCATTGGAATAAAGCTGCATGCTGGGAGCCTCAAGGAGTGATATTATGACTGATATGAAATTTTATCCTGCTGAGAAATCAAGTTTTGTCACAGTTTCATTATCAGATAAATCAACATATCTCACTCTGAACTTCGACTTTCCATTGACTGTATGTCCGCAAGATGATCATCTTAGAAGACATGGAGTATAAAGGAAGGTTTAAGGTAATGTCAATCTAATATGATTATGTGATAAATAAGGAATATTGGAGAAGGATTTATGAATGTTAGAAGTGCAAATAAGATTGCAAAGAAATCCCTGAAAATGGACGAGTGTCATTTGAAATCAAGAGAGAATTTAAGCATATTTGTGTGTATAATTTTAAAAAGTGTGTTTGTATAGATTTGTACAGTTAACCTCCACATTATGGATGAAACACTTTTGTCCGTTGTACTGTCTGTCTGAAAGTCTCGTTAAACGTGTGATGAGAAAGACCGAGGATTGTTATGTTTTGTGAAACCGCAAAGCAATTTTGTAGGAAACCTGAATAACAGGAGGGAGGAGATTATGAATAAAAACTAAGGTCATTAAAGCGGGCTGCGTAGCTCCCAGCGAAGCGAAGACGAAATGTAAAAACACCTAAAGTGACAAACTCAACACAAATCTGGCTGATACATTTAAATAGATGCAGCAGCGCAGGAATACTAACACTGAATCGGGCAATAACAACGACAATCCGCCTGGAAAATAGATTCATGGAGTAATGAGATTTTCCCGGTTTTATCTTGTTGACAAATTTTGTCCTAAAGTAAATATTTTGAAGATAATTGAACTGATTGCTGCTCGCTTGCTCATTTGATTTTTTGAATGCGAAATAAACAGAATACACTTTCAACAATGCACAATTGAAACCGTTATTAATTCAGTTAATCAAGTGATATTGTAAATAATGTCACGAGCTGTTAATGCAAATTCACTCGTATCCATTGCATTCAGATTTAAATTAGAATACATTTCCAGTTTTTCAACACTGTCTGTGAGCCTCAAAATATTGAAAAAAAATGCAAATGTAGACTTTAGTATGGACTAAAACGGTATCAGTTGCACGAGTTTTACCGCCCTGAACGAATTTTAAATAAATAAATAAAAAGAACAATTTTTAGCGACAACACGTGAATGAAGGTTTTTGTTGTTGTTGTTTTAATAGTGATAATGGGACCTCTCGCGTTACAAAACGAGATCATAATGTGCGTCCATCGAATGCATTCTTCAAAGCTCGCACTGTTGACAGAAAACCATCTGTTTACGTTCCTGCCCCTGACAGAACTTTAAATATGCTTTTAATTAAGGACGTGTTAAAGCTGTAGACCTCATGATGGGTAATAATTACAAATTACACTACAAATTCGACAGATGTGACAAGGGGCCTTCGTCTGCAGGGAGAAAATAAAAGACAACGAAGACCAATTTGACAGAAGTTGTGCTGAATTCATCTGGTGTATTGAGAAACACCGTCTTTGATTATCCAGACGGTTTTTTCTTCTTTTCCGTCATGATTGTTTTCATATTTCTTTGACATCCATTGATTTGGAGGCAGCTGTAAGACTTTGTCACAAGAGAGAGGAGCAGTCACAACGCATTATTCTGATGGCATAACTCGAACGTTAGAGGCCCTACAGAGCGCATGTTGAGAGACCATGTGATGGCTCGTCTTGGCTCCCACCTAAACGGATAAAAGGTCTAATTAGTCCATTTTTAGTCATTTACAAATCTGATACAGGATCATTTAAACTGTGACGTAGCCTATACTTCATCACTCATTACTACTGTAAAACATGATGATTTAGGCCTTATGGGTGATAACCGCAAAGAAAGAGGTTGTAAGCACAAAAACAGCTTTGCATTTAGGAGTTCTGCTGCTTGTTTTGAAATTTGTTCTCAAAACTCATATTACTTTTATCAGTAATGTGTAGTGGCAGAAAAAGACTGTCTTTGAAAATTGACTTATTTCCAGTTTAACTGTCAGTTGTCGGTGTATTTGACTCAGTTGTTTATTTTTTTTTAAACTATCATTTGTAAGAGTGTAAAGTTTAAACCAGCACCGAATAGATGCACAGAACTAAAATATTTCTTTTCTTTTCTTTTCTTTCTTTCTTTCTTTTTTTTTTGTCTTTTTTCTTTTTAGTGTGCCAGAACAAATATTTCAATACTTCTCATGCCTTTCAGACACAAATCTGTTGTTTTTAGATGATATAAAGTCACCTTCCTTCCCTTTGTTATAGTAGCTTATATAAATCCGTAAGAAACCGTGCTTAGTTCAGAGGTGTAGTTTAAAACTTTACTTTCGATGATTTATAATTTACTGATTAGGCTAGACTGGCATCCACAAACTTTAAAACAGTTGCAGTTCCCCCATAACGTTATTGCAGTTTTGTGTGTTGCATGTGGCTGTTGCTCTATAAAGTTGACGGTGAATGATGAGTTTGAGAACATGCATATAGCAGTCTCTCGTGGATTAATTTGGCTGTAGACCTGTACCGTTGCTTCAACCAGTGTAGGTTTATTGCCTTCAACAATGCTTGATCGCCCTCTAGCGGTTAATCCACAACAGAAGTGCAGAGAGAAAAACAGGAATCACAGATCCGATTATATAGCATATTTAATAGATTAAAACATCAAGTCAACATACTTGCAAAAATTAAATTAAGTAACAAGTTACAAAAATAAAAAAACATACACACACAATAGCCTACGGGTTTACACAAATTATGTTTAAATTTCACGTTCTTACCATGCATTGTTAGACCAGTTTAATGTGTTTTAATGTATCCATCTGCTTCCAGCATAATATAATCCATATATAAAAATCCAAAACCCGTTGTTTCTCCTCCGAATAGCCTACTGATCTCAATCTCACTGAGGCCACCTCTGATAATGCTATGGGGAAAAATACATTCTGTAGGCTATATATTGTAGGTGTGCAAGCGTTTTTTTTCGTTCTGTGTTTTTTTTTTTTACATCTTGCATAACCAGTTCTTAAAGATGATAGAACTCGTAATTTACAGTAATTAATTAGTGTCGTGCATGTGCTGGAGTCCGTTGACTTCGACAAAGGTTGGGGCGCACGTGGTGCTGAACGGACAGCGACAAGTAATAAAACGATCAGCGAATTATGGGAAGGGCGTTTGCGAGGCGGGGAGTAAAATTAACAAGTTGGGCTGTCTAAGAGAAATGTAATCGTTTAACATATAAGCATATAAAACAACGTTCCATTAACCAAGAAAGTTAGTCAGAATGCGCTAAAATGGGCGCTCACGAACAGAAGTCGCGTTCGCCTGAGGAGGTAACCATAGCAACAGTACGCTTCTTTAGCGCTTTCTGTTCAGTATCGCCGTTCTCACTTTTTTTTTTTTTTGCTATAGATTTTCATATGACACATATAATTACAAAAACTTTAGAAGTCGCAAAATTTCGCCTTTTAAATATACTGTTATGACCTTAGCGCTAGAATTCGTTGCATTTGTTATTATGGACTTCTGCTATATGGCAATACGTTTAACATAACGTGACACTTGTGCTGTGTTGCTATCCAAGCAAACCGGAATGTACAGTTTCAAGCTTTTTTTTTTCTTTTTTTTCTTCGCGTCACTTGAGTTTCACAACTAATCCACGAAGTTTGCAGGGCTATTTTTTGAACGCGCCCACGGTAAACACTGTGCTTCGAGACCTTTTGGATGGAAATGCCCAGTCAATTACATTTCTTTCTAGATCATTAAACACAAATCCGGCGTGTCTTTTAACAAGGCAGTCCCGTGTATTAATGAGGGTCACGGAAGGTTAGAGTTACTTAGAGACGCTTTTCCCTCTGCAACATCACTGTTCAGTGCGCTAGACTGTATTTTACGCGTCTGCGTGTTCATGACAAAACTAAGAAAATACGAATTCCCTTGAATCCCAAATGTTGATTGAGTTTACTTGGGCACACAGTGTTCATGCATCAATAATGATTTAACATTTAAATGACCATTTATTATAATAAAATAACATGGGGTTAGTTGTAACACTGTCAGTTTGACCAATCAGAAACAACCTATGGTGATGTCATCCATATCATACACTCCCATCTCCATTTTGAGCTAACAGGAGAAGTGGTATGTGTCTGTGAGCAAGATTGTGAATTTTATCACCAAAAAAGTGATTTTCAGGTAAGAAAGTAATTTTTTTTATCAAGATAATTTTTTGCCTAGCATTCATTGTAATGTAGATAAAAAAAATTGACTTACATAATCTTAAGTAGCCATTTCTCTAGTTTAATTTGTTGCTAGACATTAATGCTAACTTCAAACCCACATGCTAAAAGAGTTAGCTATGTAATGGCTGCTTGGGATGGGGATAGTTTTTTACTTTTCTCTTTTTTTCTAGCATGCCGAGGCAGTCATGAATAAGACAGACAGGGGTGTCCCTGCAGAAATTTTGAGAAAGGCTGCAACTGAAGTCAGGCAAGGAAAATCAGTGAGATCAGTCACCAAGGCCCATTCTATCTGTCACGTTACACTGTACAGATATTGTTAAAGCCTTACAGAAGCTTAGAGAAGAAGGTTCAAGTGAGGAGCCCCATGTAGGCTACCGTAGTAGTCAGAAAGAATTCAGTGAGGCACAGGACAAATTTGATATAGTGTTAAGATGAAAGTTCTAACAAACTACAACACACACACACACACATACACACTGGTTTGTTTTTGTGAAAAGTAGGGACATTCCATAGGCGTAATGGTTTTTCTACTGTACATACCGTATATTCTATTGCCCTACACCAGCCCTACACCTAAACCTACCCCTCACAGGAAACTTTGTGCTATTTCAGATTTTCAATACACTCCATTCTGTGTGATTTATATGCGTTTTGAAAAGTGGGGACATGGGGTAATGTC
>NW_015646352.1:1639807-1653941 GCF_001515625.1 Sinocyclocheilus rhinocerous | reverse complement strand
ACACACACACACACACACACACAGCAATTTGTTATAGTCTTGAGTTTAAAGTTCCAGAATATTTTTGTTAGTTTAAATTGTTCATTTTTGTTCTTCAATAAAGTTCTTGCATAATCTGGAAAGTGTGGATATTGTTTCACCAAATTACCTCTTATTGTTACATCTATCCCCAGCTAGTGTTACAACTCACCCTAGTAGTGGGGTAGGTTGTAACAACGGAACTCTTTGTATTTGACATTAACTCACATAATCTGTGATAGTGTAGTACAAGTTCAAGTGAGTTTTATTTGTAGTAGACAAATTTGGCTACAATGTGTCAAAGTTTGAGAGGTCTAGCATGAACAACCACTAAGTTACTGACCCTCAAACAAAAAGTGTTACTATCATCCCCGGTCTCCCCTATACTTTATTTTTATAATATTAATCATAGATTTTACATTATATATTAATATTGGTGATCTCCTTCACACATAAAATTACGCTTTATCATTTTTTCATGTTGAACTCGAAGGTGAGCCACCCTGTTGTCACTTCACCAGTCATCAGCTGCCATGTAACTAGAATGCAATTTCTACTCGATTCCGACGTGAGAGCGGTGCACCGGTCTATATAGTGACTGAAAGAATTGCAATGTCTAAGTCATGTTTCAGTGTTTAAGGCCCGGTAAATTACAAAGAGAGAGCAATTGATTTCTGGATTCATTTCATGATTCATTGCGTAGCATTAATTCTGTAGGATGACATGCATGAAATACGTTGTTGTCTCAACACTGCTGAGGAACCGAGCTCAAAGTGATACCAGATCTGATGTACTTTTAAGAGTAATTAGTTAGAAAATGGATACACATTATAGAAACGATGGAATTATATAAGACATCTGTCTTGTTGTTGATTTCACCTCTAATATACATAGCAAAATACGTCAGTTTATCAATCATTTATCATCAGTCATTGAAGTACAACTTTGGCCTTCATTTCCGTTTAAGCCATTATAGCTGTTCCTGTGTTGTTGAATTCAATCCATAGTATTACATTTAGATAGTTTTTTGGTAGATTACAGATTTTGTGCACTGATAAAAAAAAAAAAAACTTTGATTGTGTCAAGCTAGCATAAGTCAGAGATCTTCTCTACTAAATGAGGTGCTCCACGCTTGGGTAATGATGCTTAATGAAGTATTCGGAAAGCGAAATTTTCATTCAAAAACGTGGCAGCAAGAGGCAAACAATCTGAAGGGTTGTAACACTCAACCACTCAACAGACCAAAGAACAAAAGTATCATGCTGAAAATTAAACTAATGATGAAAAAATGTGCATTAATTTTGCATTTGAGAGGACATGGAAAATGTCAGACATATTTAAAAGGTTAATCTTTAATTCAACCACTAATAAACACAGCAGGGGAAAAAGAGAAATTAATCAAATGTTCTTTCACTGGACATATTAAATAATCATATGAAGTAATAACTGTCCGCCCTGCAGTGTGTTTTCCCCCTAAATTAAATAATTATCAGTCAGTGGATGAAGCTCAAATCGAAAGGTTTGCAGACAGTACAGAAAGAGTTTTTTTTTTTTTGTCATTTGTTCTGATAAATCTCTATACTCTTGGCTAAAGGATGGACCACTGAGTGGAAATATTTTTGTTGGATTATTATGTTGGATTCTGTGTATTTCTGTTTAATAAGTAAAAGATTAGATGCATATTCAACTCTGCTATGGCTAGAATAAATGGGTCACTTACGTATCCTCATGCATAATGCAAAAGAAGATATTTTGTAGAATGTTTTAACTATTCTTGTCCATATGAAATTCAGTGGGGTCCAAAACAACAACACTAGTCCCTATTGGCTTCCACTGTTTGGACATTTTTCATCTTCCTTTGTGTGCCAAAGAAAAAAAGAAAGTCTTACAGGTTTGGAGTAATGTGAGGGTGAGTAAATGATGACAGAATTTTCATTTTTGGATTAACTATCTCTTTATTCTGCTCATAGATGCTCAGAGAACCAGCACTTATGTTCTGCTACTGCTTATAAGAAATTGTCAGAACATGATGGATGTGGATCATCATGCTTTGCAGAAGGCTGGGGAGAAGTTTGCACTAATTTTATAAAAAGCTGTAAGTTGAAATCAAACTTTCATTTTTAACATTGATTATTGATCAGATACACTCTTTGCTATTGTCTTTCTAGAAGCAACAATTTTAAGATTGTCCTCCACTTTCTTAGCACTGAGTTTTCCACTCAAGCTGAGTCTATTTTGATGTATGAGTGGGAAAAGTTTGGTCTAGGTGGCGGGCTAAGGTCATGCTTATGTTATTGAACTCAGTGCCAGGCACGTATGCAGGGAGCGAGAGAAGGACTTGGAACAAAAGTGGATTCACCCGCTAGGCAGCATATGCCTCCACACTGCCATTCCCTACAGGCCTACAGCACACATCCAGTCAGATCTGCTGCTCTATGCCCAAAATATAGCCCTTTTCTCTTGTTACCACATACTGCAGACCTCTCAGTACAAAGAACATACTCCGTTGTGTGGGATATGAAAGGACGAACTGTTATTGTTGGCTCCCTAGTACTCAAAAACTGAGGTTTTCAGTCAGTCACTAGGTCACTAAATGTGTCACTAGGTGAGTTAAAAATAAACGTAAAGATAAAGGGAAGCGTTTTGTAGATATTTTGTGTTACATTTAACATAAATGTGATACTATTTATTATATAATTTATATATTGTATGATATTATATATTTTCATTACATTTTGTATTGTATATATTACATATTTTTTATTTTGCACCTTACACACACACATATGTAATATGAAATTATTCATTTTATAAACATAATATAATAATATCTATAATAAAATATTAAAAACATAAACTAAGAATAGAATGAAGAATTAAGGGAATGTTTTATATTACATCTTTTATGTGTGTGTGTGTGTGTGTGTATATATATATATATATATATGGCTGTTTAACTGTTAAGTCATAAAATAATATAGTCGATATAACTGTCATGAACTACTCCGAGACACGAAGGCTGAGGATCCAAACACAGTGTTTATTCAGAGGGAAATCCACAATAAAAATCATATACCAAAAGGCAAAATTAATATACCAGCAAAACAGTCCAAACAAGAAACACAGACAAAGAGTAACCCAGAACAATGGGCAGAATAAACCAAGACACAGGAAAACAGGAAATAACGGCTCAGAAATGCTGTACTTAACACATGCAAGACTTAACAATGAATGACTGAATGAACCAGGCTATATATAGGGTGAACAGACAGGGTTAATGAGACACAGGTGCAAACAATGAGTGCTGATGAAGTCCAAGACTGAGGCCCCGTCCACACGGAGACGCGTTTAGCTGTATACGCATAAATTTGGTATCATATAGGCATTTCGTCCAGACAGATCCGGCGTTTTGGGAGAGTGAAACGCCGCCCTTGCGTTTTCGTGTGGACAGCGAATACGTATATTTTCTGAAACGATGACGTCATCAGCCCACGTCTCGCCCCTAGTCAGACACCGCTACGTCACGTAACAGCAACAAAAACATGAACAAACACTGAACGATTGTCTTTTTATTAACTAACATTAACCCAGATTGATAAATGTATTGTTCCATGTTCGTTTGTATACTGCGCGCAAGGTTTATGCGTATAGTCCAAGTCTTCTCCGTTTTTAGTGTATCTCTGTTTCAGAATTACAGTGCCACATGCTGGTCTGGCATGTATACTACATTGTTTTGTGTCGGTTTCGTGTGGACTTAGATCTTTCTTGAGACTAGGGGAAAAAAAAGATAGGGAAAGCTCTGGCTTCGTGTGGATGTAGCCTGAGTGACAGAGGTATGGGATGGAGTGCACTCTGGTGGTTATCAAGGGCACTCCAGCTGGTGATCGTGACTAACAAATGTAACAAAGTAAATGTCGCAATGAAAGCAGTAAAACATTCATTTAAAATGTGCTTTTCTGCCCTGAAATGGTTCCTAGTGACACTTTTATACTCTCATTGCAAGGCCGTTTTCTTGCATTCTCATCAGCAGAGTTTCCATGAAAGATATTCTGTCCATTGCTCTCTGTGGTGTGACCTTAGGAACAATGGGGATCCCATGCTGCCCTAAGCACCCATTAATAATGTGATTATTCATGGTAGATGTCTTAGCTTGTGATCAATGAAGCATTGTCCTTAGTATGATGAAGATTTCTGTCAGATAGAATAGCCCTCACCTGAAATAATATTTAGAGGGAGTCACAACCTTTTTGTTTCAGCTGCTCAGCCATTCACTTGTAAAATACACTTGTGAATTTAACCCTCATGTTGTGTTCCAGTCATTCTGACCTATGAGTTCTTTTACCTGAAAATGCTTTTTCATGTTACTGCATTTGATTAAAACTTAGTGGTTTTGCTCACACAGGGTATTAAAAAAACAATTTGTGGTGTTCCTGATCAAAAATGACCAGCCTACAAAAAATTGCTGATAAATGTAATATTATGCTGTATTATTACCAAATTCAATATTTTTATCAACTTTCTTTCAATTAGCACAGGTTTTATATTTATTTTCCAAACTGATTGATCATAGGCCCCTTAGTTTTTGTGTGAATATTGCCTAAATGATCCAAAGGAAGCTTTGCCAAAATTATCCACAAATAATGCTTTTTATTATTTAAAAAATTGAGGTGAGTAAGCTCAGATCAATAAGGTATACGATCAATCAATTCCAAAAAGAAATACAAACCCTGTGCTAATTGAAAGAAAACAAGCTGACCAAAAAAGTAACCCAATATATGTTGATAATATCATAGTGAGAGATTTACAAGCAATTTTGAAAAAGCCAGTCATTTTTGACCGGAAACACCAAATTAGTTAAAGGATTTTCAGCAGCACAGGGGTTAAACTGTAATTCAATTTTAAATTATCTAATCTAAATCTTTTTTTATATTTTATTATTTTTTATTTATACAAACTAATTAACCACTTATCAGGCCAGAATTTTAGGTTCATCCCTACTGTACATACCTCTACATTTGCTTGCATAAATCAAGTTTTTGTCAGGCACAGCCGTTGACCCTTCACCCGCTGCAAAAACAAACTAGGGTTGTAGGTGTGTAAAGCCAAAGTGTGCCCATGCCGAAAGCTTATTGGCTGTAGAAGGCCTTCTGGTTGAAGTATTATCAGCATATGGGACTTCTGATCCTATCACTCACATTTACCTCCAACACCAACTGTGCATCTGTTCCCGCCATGCTGCATATCCAGCACGCTGCTCAGCCCTGCAAAGCCAGATGTGCCAGGGCTTAACTGCACACACATCTTATGAAAGTGGGCACCGAGTCCAGGCAAATTGGACTATGATGGAGCTTGAACGGCGAAGGAAGTGGATGAATGAAATCAAGAGAAATTTAGATTGCAAATGGCTCGGCAGTATTTGTATTTATTTTATTTTATTTTTTTTAGATAAAAAGATTGGCCAGTGAACTGCATGTAATTAGAGAGGAATTATTAATGAATGATTGATTGTTCTGAAATCAGCTAATAATTGAGAGCAGCAGTTTGTCTTTTAACTTTTACTTCTGATTTACATTCACTCTGCATGTGCTTGTTTTCTTAGCACTGTAACGCTCCATTGATCAGTGATCATGGGAGCCGAACAGCTGAGCGAGGACATGATGGTTTTGGGATAGCGCATATGTTGCCCGCACCCTGTTTGCCAGCTGCAGCCCTTTGTATCACTGCAAGCCCGACAACTCTTTACAGGTTCCTCTGTCAGGTAATAACCACCAGCCTCTCTGACTCTGCCTACAGCCGGCTGTGCGGCAAGATGGATTACCCTTTGATTTCTGCAACAAGGTGATTATTTAATTTAGATTTATTTTCAGCACACTAAGTTTAATGAATTCTCTTTTTCAAAGGAACTCATGAGATTTGTTCCTGATGTGCTTTATTGCCAGAGCCAGATTCATTATGGGTGGTAAACAGACAGGAGAACGCACACACACACACACACACACACACACTCGTCAGCAGAAGATTCTGCTGAGCATATTGTAAACCTTTGATGCTTTTGCAAGCATGTGTTCAGGGATGTATGCGAGTCTTCAGACACAGCTATACTTTCACTTGCTAGTTTAGTATGTGAGATTTGCATTTTGAATTAAAGGGGTCATATGATGCAATTTCATTTTTTCCTTTCTCTTTGGAGTGTTACAAGCTCTTGGTGCATCAATAATGTACAGTATGTGGAAAATAATGTGTTTTTTTTACTTTAAACCGCATAAACACATTTCATTACACCAAATACACAAAATAATGTTCTTTTTAGCAGCATCATATGACCCCTTTAATACTACACTTTACTTTTTTAACTTACAGTCACTGTTGCATACTTAAAACATAAAACGCAATACTGGCAATTTTCTGCCAGGACATTATCCATTAATTTTACAGACATTTCCGTTAACTCTAGAACACAACATAATGCAGTGCAAAATTCAAAATAAATGTAAAACACCTGTAACAATATGGAAAAATCCTTCATATTAATACAGTACATTGTGGCCGTTTTTTTTTTTCCTGACGCTGCTCAAAACTGTTTAATCTCCTTTTCATGTGCTACATAATTCATCGAAATTAGAGATGAAACACTATCATATGTTTATAAATACTCCAGTATTAGGATTTTACATCCTCATAAACCTGCAGCCGACCGCGGTCAAGAGCCGAGGAATAAAACCTCCAGTAGAACAGTGATATATTCCCTTGATGCCCATCGGGCCATTCATCCCGACACGCACACACACTTCCTCAAACATTATTCCCTCCATTGATGCCCCTCATTTCAAATCTATTTCAATTTAAAGATGCTTGACATGCCAACAGCGGAAGAGTGACTAATGTTGGTTCGCTATACATCAGAGTAAAGGACTCTCTGTCTTTCTCTCTCATCCCTGTCCTTAATTTCTCAGTCTCTCTTTCTGAGTTAAATGAGTGAGCGAGCGCTGGTCCGAGTTCAGCGTGGTCACTGCCGAAACAGGGGAGTAATTACCAGATCAGCTCTGCTAAAAATGCAGGCAGGGTGTTCGGTGACCTATCATCCACTAATCTGCATAGTGAAGTATAGCTTCATAACTGTAAATTGCTGACTTAATTAAAAGCTGGGACCTTTCTGTCATTTAATTACAGGGAGAAAAGGTTATTGCTTAAACGCAATTTTCCAAATGCGATTTCTTAACAGTTATTAACGGCGTCGCTATCATTTATTGTTTCAGATTTTTCAATTTGGAAATGGCCGCCGCTGACAGAAGTAATGAGTCGGAGGGGTGGGAACTCAATCTCGACAGCGCACACACAGCGGCCATTTGTTTCCCACAAGTGGAGCCGATAGATGGGGGATGCTTGGAAATGTCACGAGGAGGATGGGCCTTGATTACTGCAGTTTTTACTATAGCGATTAAACAAGAAGTGGAGTTTTGAAAAGAAGTTCATTAACATTTCTCAAATGAGCAGGACAGACAGTGGTTAGAATCGTGGAAAGATCGGCAGGAGGAAACAGAAAGGAAAAGGGGCTCATGATATAGGAAAAGTAATTTTTCTTCATTAAAAAAAGTTTTAGACAAAGAAATATTTTATAAAATGAAAAAGAAAAGCTGTTTAATTTTACATGAAATGAGTCACTACATTGGGACCCAGCCAAATACTATTCGCTTTATCAGAATAAATTAAAAATTGCAAATGAATTATTCCTACATTGTCGCTGGTAGTCTTATATAGTGTTGACTTTTGACCTTCGGCATAAAGTTCGTTGCTCACTGCAGTTTATTCTAGTTCAAAATTGCCCACCAAGAAAATGAGACTGACTTTCATGTGACTGACTTGTAAAGCAACCAATCAGTTTTTGTTTTTATGTGCTGTTTAAGGGCAGCTGGTTTATCTGAAATAGATTATTCCACAATAATACACTGGAAAATTGGAAGAAATGTACTCAAATTATACCATAGCAATCTCAGCAAACAATAAAATGACAGAAAAATTGTATAGACTTGTGATCAGAATATCTGCTTGATGACTGCTGCTTCATCTATGCTGGTAGGTATTAGTATACGTAAACATTACTGACTGGATAAAGTGGATAAAAACAAAGAAAAAAATTTTATATTAAAAGAAGTATTCCACCCAATAATGAAAATTCTGTCATTATTTACTCACCCTCATGGAGTTCCAAACCTGTATGACATTCTTTCTTCTGTGGAACACAAAAGACGATATTTTAAAGAATGTTGGTAACCAGTTCCAATTTCCATTGACTTCCATTTCAATGGAAACCAACCAAAATGGTTTTGTTTGTGTTCCGCAAAAGAAAGAAAGTCATAAAGGTTTGGAATGACATGAGGGTGAATAAATTCCGACAGACGTTTTATTTTTGGGTGGACTACCCCTTTAATGTTAGTTTCTAAAAATATGGATCATGTCTGGTTCTGTAAAAACTTAAAATTTAATTAAGTGAGTTGGCTTTGCATATAAAAAAATTACTCTTTTTTTGTCTGTGCAGCATTGGTTCACTTGCTTGAGTTCTTCAGTGAAGTATCACACCAGGTGGAATGGCCCATCACCTACAGCTCATGGTTCATGTTTGCCCTCTGGCAGGTAAAATGTACTTGACCGAACCTAATTTATACCATCCAATAAAACAGTCAACTCAGCATGTCCTTTTGACCTCCCCAGCACTACCCTACAAGCCCGATTACATGTTTTATGGCACAGATTATATTGAGTTCAGTCCATTTAATCAACATATGCGTCAAAAGCAACCGATCTGCTCATTATTTGAAGATCTGGTTAGGGCCAGGTTAGGGCAACTCCAGTACCAATAACATTTGGATATATAAACTTTTACGGCCAATAAATTATGAATTATGAATCCAAAAACTGTAAAGCCGCTATGGGTATAATCATTCTTTTTAAGGTTGTTATTAGGTGACTTTGAAAGTGTTTTAGCATGTGTTGATGTGCAATTATGTGCATTCATAGCTGTCATGAAAATCAACCACTGAATAAAGTTAGATATTTCTGTCAATTTTTTTTGTCGCTGTAGTTAATAGGCTATTTTTGTGATCCATCCTAGTTTTTTTTAGCTTTTCCAGTAACAAGCTGCTTTTAACTAGTAGTGGTTTAGCATCTTTTAAAAACTCTTGAGTGAGGAAAGAATCAAATGCTACATCTAAATGTTATTCTCTCTCACAAGTATTGCGTTGGAAAGTTCAAGTGAATTGGTTCATCCTAAACAGACCTCTCTCATATGTAGCATTTGAAAGTTTGATTCATTCAAGACAATCAGTTCGTTCTTACATGGTTCTTTCTCTCAAATGTATCATTGGAAAGTCTGATTCATTCTAGAGACTCAGTTAGTCCTAAACGGACCTCTCTCATACGTAGCATTGGAAAGTTTGAATCATTTCACAGAATCGGTTTGTCCTTACTTGGTTATTTCTCTCATTTGTATCGTTGGAAAGTCAGATTTACTCCATAGAATCGGTTCATCCTAAACAGGATATTTGTAGTGTTGGAAAGTTCGATTCATTCCGTTGAATCGGTTTGGCCTCTCTAATTTGTAGCACTGGAAAGTTCGGTTCATTCCAGAGAATCGGTTTGTCCTAAATGGACCTCTCTCTTATGTAGCGTCGGAAACTTTGATTCATTCCACAGAATCGGTTCATCCTTACATGGTTACTTTTCTCGTATGTATCGTTGGAAAGTTTGATTCATTCCACAGAATCAGTTCGTTCTAAACTGAACTGTCTCATAGTGTTGAAAAGTGTGATTCATTCCACTAAATCGGTTCATCCTTACATGGTTATTTCTCTCATATGTATCATTGGAAAGTCTAATTCATTCCACAGAATCGGTTCGTCCTAAACAGACCTGTCTCATCTCATTCTCTGATATGTACCATTAGAAAAAGTCTTATTCATTCTCGCGGGTTTTGCTCAGTTCATGTTAACAAACAAATTAAAAAACATTGACCATGTTTTTTGTCTTATTTTAGTGTACATACCTTTTCAGGTTTGATACTGTCGTCTTAATTGAGATTGATAATTCATTCCACCTTTCAATGTAGCTTTCAGATGAATGCATATTAGGTTACACTGTAGGTTATTTTAGTAATTTTAGTTGATTATTAAATTCTGTGAATCACTGAATCAAATTTACATTCAAAGATTATTGTTATGGCAATTTTACACCCCTTACCACTGCTTCTTGTTGGTTTGTGACTGATTAACTGTGGACAGTAATCTTTAACAGTTTTTTTCTGCCAGGTCCAATCAAGTTTCTAAATTAAGATGTAAAGCTCCTGCATCCTTTCTTCACATCTGCACTTTCAACAAAACCACTGGACATATGTTGCGTCCAAACGATTCCCAGCGTGAACCTGATCCTAAAGTGACACAGAAACACCACGCTGCTCCAAATAGAAGCCACTCTGCTCTCTAAACACAACTTTTCACTTAATTAAATCACAGATTTACAGTGTTCTCCTTTCTAGCAGAATCACACACTCTTTCCACCCAACACCCCTCCCCGCTCTCACCCTGAAATATTCATGTTGAAAAGAACACATTTATCGAGGCTGCTAACATCGTGCCATTACTGCTATTGTCTGATGTCAACCTCTTAATTATAGCTTCTGATAGCGATACAGTATTTCCTTCATTTCTGTTCATCGCTCAACCTCTGCTGTCCCCGCACTAAAGGTGATTAGCAACATTTTATGTCATATCGTTCGTCTGTTTGACAGCCAGCGCAAGTGAACTGGATTAGATTGGACGGCCAAATGAGATAGGCCTGAATTGCTAGTAAATCTGACAAATAATTACAAGGAATTGGCTAGTAAATATGGAAGCCTGATTCTGCAAAGGAATAAGAAATAATAATTTTTAAAAAAGTTATTGTGACTTTTTGCCCAATGATTAAAAAAAAAAAATTATAATAAAAACAAGTTTGCATCTTGCAATAAAAAAAAAAAAAAAACAACTTTGAAAAATCATTTTTACACTGTAGAAATTATAAATTTGACAGCTTTAGTTTTCTACAAGTTTGCACCAGTTAGTCGTTATCTGTCATTATTTACTCATCCTCATGTCATTCCAAACCTGTATGCTTTTTTTCTTCTGTGGAACACAAAAGAAACATTTTTGAAGAATGTAACCAATCAGTTTCCCACTGACTTCCATAGTATTTTTTGTCCATACCATAGAAGTCAATGGGACCCAAAACTTAATTCAAGTTGCAGTAGGAGGAAAATTACCAGCTACTAATAGATTTAAAGAGCATTTAAGTGAGTAAGATGCAAACAATCCTGTTTTAGCCTTCTCCTGCGTGCAGCATTCATGATTACTGCAGTTTCGGTCTGTTTTGAATCTCCAGTAGATAGATTGAGGATGGCGTGTCAAAGCACCCTCATCGCTTTATTCTCCCATCCACCTCCTATGTCTCCCAGTTCTTTTATTTCCTCCCTGCCACCTAATTAGGATTATCTTTAATTTGCAGGATTACAATTAATAGCTTACTGCAGGTAAGTGATTAAGAGTTACCTGGTAATGACCCCGGGAGACTGACTACAGAAGGAGGAGAAATGATGACAGCTCCTCAAGCCCAGCACGTCAGGCCGCAATTTAAGATGGCCGATTTGGAGCGCTCCCCATGAGCCAGCAACACAATGGAGGAGTACACTTTCCCGCTCTGTAATTAAGGTCCACTGAGTGAAATTACCTTCCGATAATTACTGGGTAGTTGTCAGCGTTTGTTATAGCGTGGTGAGGCTCTGTCTTCCTCGCCTGGAGGCTGGACCGGGTTGGGCCTGCTAGCCTTCACCTCATGTTGGTGCTCTCTTGAGAGGAGGGGCTATACGTGTCAGAAACGTGCCAGGATGACGAGGAGATGAGCGCTCAAGTAGCACGCCAGAATTTTTGATGGAATTATCAGGTCTCATCTGGCATCCTGGAACTCTGACCTCATTGTGAAGATTTTGAATTCATGTCATCATATTTCTTTAATCAATATATTTTTTATGTAAATACATATCAGTAGTATTTATATAAAATTGTAGTACTTATTAATATTTTGAATTTGCTTTTATTTTTTAAGCTTTAGTAATTATATATATATATATATATATATGTGTGTGTGTATATGTTTCTAATAAGCTTTATGTCTAATAAACCTGAAAATAATTGACACACAAAAAAAAAATATTCACAATCTAGCATATCACACAATCATATATTTTTTAATCTTAATCCTAAATCCTTCATTATATATATATATATCTGGATTGCCTTAAACAATAAAGTGAAATGGTAACAATAGCAAGCCTTTATTTTAAAATACACACTACTAAGTGTTCTTAGTAATTGTGTCTTGTCTCTTTGTCTCTTTAGGACCAGCAGAGGTGACCCCTCAAAAACATGAGAGGTGCATGATGCCCCTGCATGAGTGCCACCAATCCAAATGACCAAAATGATGTTTTCATGAGAGCACAGTACATGTATACAGTAAGAGTTTCTGTCCTATGAATAATGTATAGTCAAAGTGCTTTCAGAGGGGCATGTGGAGGCCCAAAGAGAGACGACCTTTTAGGCAGGAAGATTCAGAGGAGGAAAGGTTAAAAACTCACGCTTAATTGAACCCAGCCAGAGTGGCACTAAATTTGGTCAGTAGCAGGACAGAAGGCATGTGCGCGAGAGACTGTCTGTGATCACACACACCTCATGTTCGTACATGCTGAAGCACTTACATACATGACAAACTGTATTATGTTGGAGAATTATGAAATATGAAGCATGTTCAGATTATTGCCGATGTAGTTTAACCGTAACTCAGTGAAATGTTTTTTTAAATTTTTTTTTTAATTTTAATATAATTGTAGGACAGATGTACTTTCATTTGTTCTCAAATCAATTTTTAGAGCAGCAATTTAATCATTAAAATGTTTTTCCTATTGTGGTACAGATGTCAAGTTATATAAATAAAAAACCAATGTTATTAAAATAAATGAAAATAAATTATTTTATTACAGTAAAATAAAATTAGGGTTAATAAGAATATTTGAATTATTTATTATTTATATTACATAAGACCTGAGTTATAAAAATGCTTAACACACTATATTGCAATAATATAAAATATTAAATAATAATATGTAATATTAAAATAATAATATTATTTAAATAAAATTATATTTATTATTATTATTATTATTATTAATACTGTGTACTGTATATATATATACACACACAATTTATTTATTTATTTATTTGACCTGAATTATACAAACATGTAAAACATGCAATATTTGGGTTACACTTTATTTTAAGGTGTCCTTGTTACAGTGTAATTATACATATAAGTACTGAGTAATATTAATTAACTACATTACTATATGGTTAGGGTAAGGATTTGGTTTGGCCTAGGGTTACTTGCATGTAATTATGCATAATTAATTGTTATTATAATAATAAGTACACGTGTAACAAGAACACCTTAGTGTTACCAATATTTGCAATGCAATTATTTATGTAACTAATTAAATAATGAATTAAAATTAATTAATAATAATTATTATAACTTTAAATATTATGATTTTTTTTTTAAATTATGATTATTAATTTTGTTGCATGTAAGTATATATGTATATATGTACGTATGTATGTATGTATATATGTTTTTATTAAAATAAAATGATAACTATATTAACATACGATTTTCAACTGTCAAAGTTCAAATTATTAGTGTGAAATTTATTAAAAGGCAAAAACATTTCTATTGATATGTTGGGCAAGGTATTATTTGGGTCACAGTGACTGATTTTCCTAAAAACTATATTGGGCTTTGTGTACATTTATGTTTCAGCACAGTCCATTGGCGCTGTGGATAAAATTTGTGTGAGTTCATTTAATGACGCCTAAGGCCTGTGTTATTTCACTGTGTAATCCATTTGTGTTCGTTAGCAGGCCAGCAGTGTTAATTAGTACTAAAGGACTTCCTTCCACATCTCCACTGCGAGCATATGTACTTTGTCACATGACACTGGGAATGTGTGTGTGTGTGTGTGTGTGTGTATGTGTGAATCACA
>NW_015646352.1:1632573-1639117 GCF_001515625.1 Sinocyclocheilus rhinocerous | reverse complement strand
TAAGGATTTGGTTTGGCCTAGGGTTACTTGCATGTAATTATGCATAATTAATTGTTATTATAATAATAAGTACACGTGTAACAAGAACACCTTAGTGTTACCAATATTTGCAATGCAATTATTTATGTAACTAATTAAATAATGAATTAAAATTAATTAATAATAATTATTATAACTTTAAATATTATGATTTTTTTTTTAAATTATGATTATTAATTTTGTTGCATGTAAGTATATATGTATATATGTACGTATGTATGTATGTATATATGTTTTTATTAAAATAAAATGATAACTATATTAACATACGATTTTCAACTGTCAAAGTTCAAATTATTAGTGTGAAATTTATTAAAAGGCAAAAACATTTCTATTGATATGTTGGGCAAGGTATTATTTGGGTCACAGTGACTGATTTTCCTAAAAACTATATTGGGCTTTGTGTACATTTATGTTTCAGCACAGTCCATTGGCGCTGTGGATAAAATTTGTGTGAGTTCATTTAATGACGCCTAAGGCCTGTGTTATTTCACTGTGTAATCCATTTGTGTTCGTTAGCAGGCCAGCAGTGTTAATTAGTACTAAAGGACTTCCTTCCACATCTCCACTGCGAGCATATGTACTTTGTCACATGACACTGGGAATGTGTGTGTGTGTGTGTGTGTGTGTATGTGTGAATCACAGAGGTCTTCCACAGTTCACCATACGCTTATCTTTTACACAGGCCCTCTCAGTTTAAGATGAGTATCTAATTATTCAGGCGAGGCTAATTTAATGGCTGTGGACAGGTCTTATGCGAACGTCTATGTAAATGATGTGCCTCCAATAAAAATTACGGAGTCGGTCTGAAAAGCGAGATAATGTAATAAATTATATTTTAATTTGAATATTAATATTTGAATGTGGCAGCTTCCATATCGGCCGGTTTCTGGCGTAATCAGGATATGGGGATAATTTTGTTGATGGGACCTTAAAGCTCAGAGAGAGGATGATCAGGGAACGAGTGATGGAGAAAGAGAGGTAGAGGGGTGGAGGGTGTTATATTGGCAGGAATGTGCTGGCACAGTCAAGGTCAATTGACTAAATGGGAAAAAAAGCGAGAGAAAGTCCTTACAAAGCATTTTCTGGGGGAGGCATGAGCGAGACTGTTTACACACATTGATAACTAAGGTGTTTTAATTACAGATTCACCATGTGGTAACATTAAAAGCACATTTCAAAGATCTGAATTCATAAATAAGGGAAAACTGCTGTTCGGTGCAAAAACTAGTATATGGAGACTCAAAAGGGCTTTAACTTTAGGTTTATTTGTCATTAAAATAGTCTGTACCACTTTGATTTATAAATAAAAAATTACAAACAAATCCATTTAAACTAATTGGACTGGAGTAAATCCAAATGGTTTAAAACAGGAAAACATGTAATTCATAGATTTAAAGGGACAGTTTATAGTTCAGAATTTACTCTCCTTCATGTTGTCCCAAACCTGTGTGGGAATTTAAAACATTTTCTCATTATTTTTTATGTTTTGTGCAAAGACTAGCATGGAGATTCAGATTAATTGGACAAAAAGGGCTGTAACTTGTCATTTAAATATTCTGTACTACTTTGAATAAAATAAAATTAAATTAAACAATCCATTTAAAGATTTACTAAAGTTGAAAAACATTTAATTTAGAGATTTAAAGGAGCAGTTCAAAATGTACCCACCTTCATGTTGTTCCAAACCTGTGTGGATATTTAAATAATTTTCTCGGGTTTTTTTTGGACCCCACTGACTTTCATTGTATTTACAAAAACATTTTTTAAACATCTCTCAAAAATCTTCTTTTGTGTTCCACAGAAGAAGAAAAAAGGTCATCATGAGGGTGACTAAATGATTTTTAGGTGAACTGTCCCTTTAAATATACTTGATACTAGTGTTTTCTGTTTAATAAGCCATGCAAAATTACAAACCATCCACATATACGGTACACAATTACACCCCATTTACACCACAAGTGAAGATCATTTGCTTCCAGTGTAGACAAAGTGTTCGATATTCCATATCTCCACTGCCCAGAGAACCCTTTCCCATAAGTGATTCCTGAGATATGGCACTATTTTAGACTGTATGTTAAGCATCCATAATATTACCAGAAGCGTAGAGGTTGTTAAGACAAATTTCATGTGGTAGAGCTGATCATATATTAACCTTAATCTTAATTGATTTGCATTTCCCCGCTCCGAGTGAATGACAGACAGCAGCGAGGCAGAGCAGTTCTCACCCCTCGTGGCCCTGCAGAGTAAACTATTAACACGTTCACACCGCTGAATTATATTAATGCTATTTTAGACAGAATTTGCATATCACATCAGCCACCTCTTTTCACCTATAAAACTCATTTTTGGTGAAACCCATGCTGAAATTCTGTATTAAATTTTTTACGCATAACATAAATGTAACATGTATCATCAATTTTGAGCTCATATTTTTTGGACATATGAAAATGAGCGTGCCATGCCTCTGATGTTGTTCTAGCAATAGCATCATTTTATTATTCTTTTACTTGAGGATGCAACTGTATTTTTACTTTTCAAATTAAAACACTACCATTTATTTTTAAAGAAGTCTCGTATGCAGATCAAGTTTGTATTTACTTGATTAAGAATACAGTAAAAACAGTCATATTAATAATGTTACAAAAGATTTCTATTTCCATTGCTGTTCATGGAACTCTCTATTCATCAAAGTATCCTGAAAAAAAAGAAAAAGAAATCAGTTTCCACAAAAATATGAAACTGTCCAGCATACATTATATTAAGAATGATGTCTGAATGATCATGTGACACTGAAGACTGGAGTAATGACTGCTGAAAATTCAGCTTTGCCATCACAGGAATAAATTATATTTTAAAATATATAAAAATAGAAAACAGTTATTTTAAATTGTAATAATATTTAACAGTATTACTGTATTTTTTGATCAAATAAATGCAGCCTTGGTGTATATAAGAGACTTATTTTAACAACATTTAAAAATCTTCATTATTCCAGCTTTCAACCCGTATTGTAGTTCACCTACAAAGTGAAAATTTTGTCACTGTTTAATTTCATTCCTGATAGTCCATGGTCACCATACACGGTCATTGTGCTCATTCATTGTATAGACATTCTGTCTAAAATAATTGGTTTGGAATAACATGAGGGAGAGTAAACAACAGAAATTCTTATTTGGGGTGAACAATCCCTTCAACTGGACCTCTCAACCACAGCTTCTATTGTCCTCATCAAAGTTGATTATTTTGAAATATCTTTACAACTAACGTTTCCTAAATCCAGAACCATGTTCTGTCTTCAGGGATAGAAAGGATGAAACACTACAAGTTAGAGCTCAATTTAAAAGTGTTTTTGTTCATGTAGAGATCACAACTCCTGAGGATCCCCAGGCTCCCAAGTGTCCTGTGCAGAAGATGCTTTCGAATAAGAGCATGTGTTTTTCTTCACTTTTGTTGTAGAACTGCTGTCCACTTGTATAGGTCTGGATCAGATTGAAAATATAGACCGTAAAGGCACATAATGGACTCTGCGACCCTTATGTATGCTGATTTTGAGTTTGTGTGCTTCACACAATGAATGCATGTGTGACAGAATATCTTGCATGAATTTGAATAAGGGTTAAAACTGTGCTGATACAGAGTCACTCTCCTCTCATCGGCCCTCCACTCCTCCTATAGACCAGAAATAGATATGACAGGCACTCATTTGAGGGCCACAAACTCACCGGCATGCAGAACAAGACTTACATTATGCATTTTCATCCCGCCATTAGTCGGCCAGGCGTCTTCTCCCGTGATAGCTACACAATGAGAGCGATATATTTTAATTTAAACACTATAAACCCGTTGAGTGCTTAATTAACTTTGACCATCTTTAGGGGAAGAAAGCCAATTTAGAGACGCTAGTGAGGGTTTGATTTGATATAAAATGATTTTACATCACCCGTCCATTTGCCAGGCCTTTTCAGAAGCTGATTAACGGACTGAATTACCGTGTTGGTAAAATTCATACCCTTTCCCCTTGGGAAATCTCCTCTCTCATGCAGTGAGCATGATTAGCTCAGCTATTGTTTTTCTTTAACAATATTATTTAATGAGCTTTAAGCAGACAAAAACGAGAAGAGCTCGTTTTAATTTGAATATTCGGCATATCAGCATTGTGATGTCGCCTGAAAGAAAAGTCTTTCTTGTCTTTCTACGTTTGTGTCAGTGGCAAATAAAGATGATAAAAATAGAAAAATCTTTGGAAAATCAAATGAAAAAAAAAGAAGTTATAATATATGTAATATAAAAGTAGTTTAACCATTAAGTAAACAGAATGTGAGTGAAAATCAATCTCGTGAGTGTATACTAAAATATATAAGTGCACACAACATATTCTATACTTATTGTGTTTTTTTCCAACATATTTTTATATATATACTGTATATCCATTTGGCTTAAACAGTACATGTAATAATATTAGTTTAGTTTAGTTTAGTTTAGTAACCTTCACACACTGTCATGAGGGTCTACTGGGGTCCTCTTTGTGATATTTCCATTTTTAATGATTTTTTTTTACTTCAATTTTTATGCACAAAATGACTTGCTATATGTTGGTAAAGTCACATTGCGTTTTTATTCTATTTATTTATACATTTATATATAAACTGACAACTGACATTTTTTACTTAAGCTGCAAAAAATATATTTATATACTGTTTTCATTTAATTTGGTTTCAGAAATTTAAACATCTTAGTTGTCTCCTGTTTTTTCTGTTTTTTTTTTTCATATATCTATAAATTGAATTTAATTATGTTTTTTACATAACTTAATAGATATCCATCATTTTTTGACTCCAAAGCATAAAAACTGAGGCTTTCATTACAGTTAAACAGAGAAAAAAAAACTTGTTTGTTCACTAGCTAGACTGAAAGAGCTGAATAATTACACAGGACATTAAGTGATCAGATATTAATGCCATTAAAGGACAATTTTCTGAGAGCTCTTTGCGTGTATGGATCACATGATTTCCAAATGGAAATGATCTTTAATTAAGAGAGCAAGCCAAACATTTTCATTAAGTCTGCATGACAATGAGCTCAGGGATCTGACTAGTCTCAGGAGACCAGCTCTCTCGGTCTCGTTCTCTCTCTCTCTCTCTGTTCCAAGACAGGCTTTTGTCGCAGTAAAGCACACATGATGCTACTGCCTGAAGGCTTCGTCCCTCTCTCCCCAGCCCGCCCCTCTCTCTGTGTCTGCTTCCCTTTGGCAAGGATGGAGGAAGCAGGAGAGATGAGACTGGGGGAGGGGTCCCCTTGAGCTCAGCCCCCTGCTCAAACTCTTATCTTCATGATGTTAACAGATGTAATCCTATTACAGTCTTTTATTCTCTGTTTTTCTTTCTCTTTCTGATCCAGGCCGATATCTCCCGGCAAGGCCAAAGAGGGGTGGCAGATGCCCGGCTATGGATGGCCTACATGTGCCTTTTGAGTGATACATACCAGGGCAAGTTCTCATAACCAGTACCTTCTTAACCCCTCTCTATGGTCTGTTTAGGGCATCCTGCAAAATAGGTTTATGTAGTATATTTATAAATTATTATAATTGTTGAACAGCAGTTTTTAGACTCATGCATGCAGAATGGAATTTCAGTTCCAAATACAGTTGGAATCCAAATACTTGTTCAGAATGACTTCTCATTTTCATTTTGTTGAACTTGATGTACAAAAATAACTAAAACTGAAATAAAAATTAATAAAAATTATATAGACATACATTTAAAAACAAAACAAAAACTATAAAAAATGACAAACACAGTAATATTACTAAAATTAAAATGACAACACAAAATATGAAAATTAAAACTAATCCGAAATATTAATAAAAACTGTAATACAGCCTCAGTTCTTCTGTGCAGGTGCCACAAAAATATTGTTTATGCATGGTGTGGAGGAAACTTAAGGTATAAAGAACAAAGAGATCTCAAATTGTTTTGAACTTATTATTGAAATCAGTCCGTTTTTGAGCTTAGATCAAAAACTGACTGACTGAGTGCTACAGGGAGTTCCAGGAGTGTCTCATTTCGGATGGTGAATTTATTGATCGAGTTTTCCAACCTATTTTTATGAAACCAGTCACAACTGAACGAATGACATGATTAATTGTAAGGAAGTAGCACGTTTACACACTGTACAGTTTCAGGAGTGACAGTTTTCTTAATTATTATTTCTTAAGACAGTTATTTAAATACAGGAGTGAATCCCTAAATTATAATTTCATTTGTGTACAAAAAAATTCAGTCTGGAAATTGTGATGATTGACACCATAGTAACTATAGCAATGTTCCATACCTTTGATACTTTAAAGGGGTCATAGGATGCCCATTTTCCACAAGTTGATATGATTCTTTAGGGTCTTAATGAAAAGTCTGTAACATAGTTTGGTTAAAATGTCTCAATGGTAGTGTAAAAAACGCCTTTTTTACCCTGTCAAAAACAGCTCTTTTCAGATCAAGCCGTTTTT
>NW_015646352.1:1632160-1632506 GCF_001515625.1 Sinocyclocheilus rhinocerous | reverse complement strand
TTAGGAGTCATTCTTGTCTACATCTGCTCCAGCGTGAAACAATGGCGGACTGATGACAGCTCACTCAGGGCGGGTCTAAGGTAAGACGCCAGTCCAGTCTGTGCTGAAACGCTACTGTCAATCAAACTATCGTGGGTGGGGCCTGTTTTTGTGACGTCACACAGACAGGCATCTGAGATCGGCTCGATTTGAGAACGGGGTAAAGATTTGAGCAGATTAAAAGAAAAACACTGGGTGGATTTTTATCATTTTAGGGTGGTTGTGTACACACTGCCACAACACGCATTTCAGTTCAATCAACTTGTAAAAGTGCATGTCGCATCCGATGACCCCTTTAAAAGCAGCT
>NW_015646352.1:1613247-1631845 GCF_001515625.1 Sinocyclocheilus rhinocerous | reverse complement strand
TTAGGAGTCATTCTTGTCTACATCTGCTCCAGCGTGAAACAATGGCAGACTGATGACAGCTCACTCAGGGCGGGTCTGAGGTAAGACACCAGTCCAGTCTGTGCTGAAACGCTACTGTCAATCAAACTATCGTGGGTGGGGCCTGTTTTTGTGACGTCACACAGACAGGCATCTGAGATCGGCTCGATTTGAGAACGGGGTAAAGATTTGAGCAGATTAAAAGAAAAACACTGGGTGGATTTTTATCATTTTAGGGTGGTTGTGTACACACTGCCAACACACATTTCAGTTCAAACAACTTGTAAAAGTGCATGTAGAATCATATGACCCCTTTAAAAAACTCTGATACATTCAAATACATCGTTAACAACTAGTTTTTCAGTTTGTTTCTGTACACCGTGCATAGAATTTTTTTGTCAATGAGCTTCTCGCTACCTGAACTTTTCGGGAGTTAATTCGGTTGTAGAATGGGATTGTCACACCTGTAAAATTACTGAACTGTCTGTGTAAAGAACCGAATTAAGCACTAAAAGGTGAACTGACAACCAAATTTAGCTGACGGCACAAGCAAGATTGACTGGCACATGTTTATGCAACTCAACTCACCACTGAATACCCCTCACAGATTCATTTTTACAGTAGATTTTACTCTTGAGTGACTCTCACATTGCTCGTCCCTGGCTCACTAGTGTAAATTGTTGACTGACAGACATCCAGTTTAATCTCCTGATATGAGGTCAGGTAAACCCCATCCTGTCTGCTGTAGATAATGTGTCATGGTGTTATTAATACAGGATTGGAACTAAAAATAACAACGGCTGTGGCGTTTCCAAAAGGCCATGTTAATCTGCTTCTGCTGGAGTTTGCAGATTTTGTGTTCGGGTAAAACAATGTGGCTCTCTCTAGTTTTCCTTCATGCATATCCAAATAAGTATTGTAATTGAAATCTGACTGTCTCATTCTGTTCACAGACCGCTGAGCTCTGTTATTATCTATTTCTATACATAGATGGGCACCACTGACTATCACAGAGGTAACAGGACACAGTAATGCCCATGTATTATTTAAGAATATAGTATTGGGCTGCAGATTTCTATTCAAGTTGGACTGATTATCTGAGGTGACTTATTATAAGGAATTTGCGGTGTCAATGCCAAGCTACGTGGCTATTTGCTAACAAAAAAACAATTTAGTATGTATGTGAATTTGAGATTCTGTATTATAAGAGAGATCTGAGCTAGTTGTCACATGAAAAAACTACAGTATATCTATTGTGACAACATGCCCCTGTAGTGATATACTATATGGGGTAAGTTGTCACAATGTATGGAACCTGACATTAAATAGCCTTTTTAAAGCAAGATTTAATAGTAAAACAATTAGGAAACAAGTGATTCATGAAACTATGAAAATTGAAAATGGAAAAGCTACCATAGAAACTAAAAAATCAAACCGTTGTTTTAGCCAATGAATATTGTAATTAATAAATTGTATACATTTATGACTGATAAAACATGACGACTTGCCACGACCTGACATTTCACTTGTTCACCCAACAGCTATTACAAAAATATGATATTCTAATAAAAAAATTAAAATGTATATTATTTAAAATAAATAAATAAATATTTAAAAGGGTTTTGAACTACATGTTTGAAAGCAACATACAACTAGAGAAAACGCATTTGTGCAATTGGACATTTTTGCCATGTTTACTCTCTAGAACGTCATGTTTGGGCTGTTATCTGGCTTATTTAAGCTCAGCTACGTCAACAATTTAGGTTGACAATTAAATGTCTCTGTTTCTCACTCTCCCTGACTACACTGACCATATAACATACACAGTTTCATACAAAAGAAATGGGTTTTAGCCCATAGGCAAACACATGAGCGATGCAGTCAAGCAAACTGAATGCACAGATGTGTTTCTCTGCTGTAAGCTGCTATTCAGCATTATAATTCACTAGACTGTGTCACCGCACTAGTCTTTTGTTTATCCAGACCAGAAGTGCTGCTTTGTTAATTGGCTGGATGTTTGAAGCGAGCAGAGAAGAGATAAAGGCAGAGCCGAGTCCTTGCTCTCCCCCCATGTTCCTCATGTATCTTCAGATGGGACTTTATGAAGTTATGAAGTACAGATGTGTCTTTTTTTATCTTTTGATGTTTTATCCTCCTGGTCTGGGTCAGTCATGCAGTACTGTAGCTTTTAAACTCCATAAGTTTAAATAATAAATATGCTTGGATTTGAATACATTGAAATGACCGTCAATAGAGAAAGATGCTTTTTCTCTACAGAATGGTTACAGTATCTTGTGTAATGGACCTGTTTATGCTGTTGTTTAAAAAAAAAAAGGAGAATGACATCATAAAGGAACTTTTTTTTTTCTTTTCTTTATTTTTGATTAAAAGGATTGGAAAATATTTCAGAGTGATTAAAACCATTAATTGTCACAAATTCTTTTACAGATACTTACAGATGTTTATGCTGATTTTTTTCCCACATTTTTTTTTACAAACGGTTTTACAAATTAAAAGTAATAACAATTTTAAAAAAGAATATTTTGATTTAAAAAATATTTTCATATTTATTGTAATAATATTATAATAATATTCTGAAAAAATTTTTAGAGGAATAGTTTTAAAAACAGTTTATTTGAAATATTCCAAATAGAAAATTATTTTTCAAGATCTATAATTTTATCAATCAGGACATCATATTTCAGAGTGATAAAATCCATTAAGAGTCACACAGTTCATCAAATTCATTGCTAATACTTACAGTACAGATTTTTGTGCTGTTGTTTTCCTACCAAAATGATGTTACTTTCTAGAAGATGACATCATGAAGGAACTGTATTTTATATTTTACAAAATATTAACAGGGTGGAAAGTACAATAAAAACTAAAACAAACAAACAAACAAAAAAACACCTTATTTATAAACACCTTGAATATTTTTTTAATAAATAGCCAGTTTTTAATTATAGAAGTTTATGTGGGCAACATCCATTCAAACCAAAGTCGAGTTATTTAAAATTCAAAACCAGTAATTATAATTAAGCTAATGTGATTTTTTTGATGTACTTGTCAGTTTTTATTCAATATGTTAAGACAAGATGAGGACGCGAAAATGTGTTAGGAATAGTAGGAATGGCCCGTCTGCTCATACATGGAGAGCAGAAGAACAAACAGGAACTGCAGGTTTAAGCATGAAGCCACATTTATCTCTCTCCTTTACAATGAGTGATGAATTAGGGGAAGTGCAGCTCTGACAGGAAAGCACAAATAATTATCTCCCCATTTTTCCTTATGTAGCAATTAATTTGAACCATTGGCAAGCGACCGCCGCCCTCTCCCCGCACCTCTTATTTCTCCTTCGTGCCAGTGCGACCGCTACTTTCTCTCCTGCTCATCCCCCTCCCCCCAGCCTTTTCCCCCGTGTGCCCCTTCCTGCCTCTCATTCTCGCTGCTTGAGTGCCTTCTGGTAAAGGCTGAGAGGAATTGACAGCCGATTGATGTGAGAGAGACCCGGTGGGCGGCTCGGGGCCGACATGGGCGAGGCAGGCAATCAAGGCCCTACAGCTGTTATGAGGCTGAGAGGCTTCCAGGTGACTGTCACCTGAGATTTCACATGCTGGCATTCGTCGAGCACTGGGGGCGTGAGAGATGTGCCAAAGGGGCATCTGGTTCCAGGTGGAGAATGAGGAGGCCGGGCCGGCACTGATTTTGTTTGTCTTGTGCCGCACTGAAGAAGGGTGAGGAACATAGCAAGAGTTTGAATTTGAATGACAGATTCTAGTCAGGCTATGCATTCTGGGAAATGAAATGTTCGACCGTGTTCCACCCTGGCATACAAAAATATCTATCTGTCTGTCTATCTGTCTATATGTCTCTGTCTGTCTGTCTGTCTGTCTAGAGTCCGACTCTCTAACCGTTAGGCCATAAACCGCTGCATCTTGTGCAAATCCAGTTCAAATTCAAAGGCATTAATTTCAGTTAAATTCAAAACTTTTTCACACAAGCCGTAATTTATCCTGGGTTAAAATGCACACTGTACATTTGTTAAATCTGGGTTAGCATTATTATTTGCATATTTATGAACTTATTTAATGAAGTCACTGTTTAGTTTCTAATTGGTTGATAAACAACTCTGTGCTCTTCTAACACTGCAAAGTTGAATACCTTTAGCACTGTTAACCGCTAGTGTTGCAAACCCTACAATGGAATATGGTTTTATAAGCCAGAGTGCTAACTGGCTTTCAGAAATAGAAGTGTGAAACATTACTTTACTAAGGGTTAGAAGCCAAGGGTTAAGCATGGTGTGAAAAGCCATGAAAAGGGTTAAAGAAGTGTGGAGTTAGAACCAGTTAATTTGCAATAAGTATTTTTTTTTGTCACAATTAAAGGAGGGACAGATATTTATTTTTCAATTATCGTTATTTATTTCCTTATAGCTACTTTTCTCCATTCATCTCAACCACGAAATCCCTCCATACGCTCTGAGCTTTAGTAATTGCTGTCACTCAGTCCTCAAGTGTCTCTGTGGCGCTCCAATTATACAGTCATCTGCAGTCATATCAAAGGGGCTGTCAGTGCTTTGTCTTTCATCTTCAGGGGGTTCTTTCTGAAGCCAAAAGGATGTCCGCTCACATGACTGACAGCTACTTTATCTAATCTCTGACAAATAGTGGCTTAATAAGCATCCTCAGCCAGGAGCGGCCACAGAGGATGTGTCAGTAATTGGGGTAATGGAGGAGGTTGGCAGATTTCATTGACCTCTGCCCTTCATTAAACCGTTTTCCTTATCCAGCTAATATCATGTCTCAAGTGAGCCCCTCCACCCCCAAAAAAACAGACAGTTTCCCATTGAACCTGAGATCTCACCTCAGCGGAGTGACACCCTGCCGTGTTTTCTGTACATCCTTGAAAATTAGGCCTAATAAGTCCTTTGCTCCTGTTTGGAAAGGGAAATGGCCTTCATTACCACATCTTTTCCTCTGTGGTGTTGATTTACACTGAGCGCCAGTGAGCCGATAGGCCTGACCGTTTGCCATTGTGTCCCCAGCAGCCCTGACACTGTTACTCCTTTGCCGCCGCCAACAAATAAGAATTATGAATTATTCAGCATTTGAAAGAAGTGTTTGTTATCCACGAGCATAATGAAAAGGAAATGTGCATTCGTCCTGAATTATTGTAAATTACAGACTATATGGGATTACCTTTCTGCCTCAGTAGTTGCTGAAACCAATTCACCTGCTTAGGAGAAAAAAAACACACAGATGGAGGAGGTTGTGACATCATAGTAAACGAGAATTCAGAAATATGCTTTTGATGTTCAGTGATGCAGTAACTGAATTCATTCATTTGATCACGCAAACTGGGACGTTCTCATACATGTAACTGCTTAATCTGTTCATCCTACCAAGTAAACAAAGATGTTTTTCATCTGTTTTAATGAAGGACGAATGTGTCAAACCCTCAAAATGAAATATTGTAACTTCAACTTAAAGGGGTAGTAGCCTATAGCAAAAACAAATTCTGTCATTATTTATTATTTACAGGGTTGTAAGGAATTTAACAATTCCAGTTCCTACTTGATTCTTTTGAAATCGAAAAAGGAATATTTGGAACTAATTAGGCCTATTACATTTTATTCACAACGAAACACACAGCGTCTCCACGACTCGCCTTCTTTCTTTGCGTATACATTTGGGCGGTGTTATGCAAATCTTCCCACACAGTGACGTAGATATGCGGGGGCGTGTTTGAACTAGGCGTTTAGGAAGGCTTGGCTGAGTGTTCACTTTTATAAAGAATATCTCTTTGGGTTTGAAACTTTAATCTTTGCGACTTTATGGATCTTCTGTATGCACGAACAGCTTTTAACACTCCAAAGACAAAGGAAAACATGAAATCGCATCATGACCCCTTTAAAAAAATTATATGCTAACATTATTCAATCTTTTACTTTTTGTAAAATATCACCAACAAAACTCATAATGTGGCTATATTTAATTGCTCATTGTCACATTAACAACAAGTCTGTTCTTGATTAATTTAGTCTGACATGATTAAGAACGTAAATCAAATTAATTGAGAGACTGCTCCAATCATTTCATACTTGTTTGTGATTCACTAAAAAGAACTGATTCATAAAAGTATTTCGTATGGGATTTGGACTTCTCTTGTATGGACTTCTCTTCTCTTCTCTACATATGGTTCTCCACTTAAAGGCAGAGTAAGTGATTTCTGGTAGCCAATGTTGATATTTGAAATCACCAGTTTTTTATCCGCCATCTCTATCTTTCTGTCGCTCGGCTCGGCTAATGTCCGTCCCATGCACTGAAAGCTCTCTCCTCCACATTACGAGTAGACACGCCCCTTATTGCTGATTGGCTACAAGTTTGTTTTGCTATTGGGCCCGAATCAATTTTCTAAAGTGTTTTTGAAAAATCACATACCCTGCCTTTAACTACTAAAGTCGTTGCATGGTTACGTAATGACGTAAGAAATTAGTAACGCTCGTTCAGCTGTTTACAGTGCCTTAAAACTTGACTCAGGAATACAATGACTGACAAACGACAAAATAATGATGCTCTGATTAACATCCATCACCAAATTCGGTAAATGCCGAGGACGTACTGAAAGATTTCAGGCAGTCGCAGAATGAGCAAATAGGTAGGACTTTAATTTATTATGTTTTGGTAAAGACCAAAATAAATTATTGTGAAACACACATTTTTATTCCCTGTAAAATACTGCAAACAGCTCTCAAGTTGTTGACTATCGTGATGAATCTCAGGCTTGATTTAGAGTTGGTGAGGCGCGCCAGAAATGCTTATTCTGTTTATTTTGCGTACGAGACAAAGTTACACTTGCCTCCTGACACAGTCTGTAATCGATTCACTAAAAAGAATCGGCTAATACGAGTCATTCGCTCGAGAATCGGACTTGATTGGTAGCGCTGTAGGTTTTTGATACAGTGAATGATCGAACCACCTCATAAGAGTCATTCGCCTGGGAATCAGACATCACTGGTCACGCTGTAAAATTAATTACACAAACGAAGTATCATACGAGTCACTGGTCGCGCTTTTTGTTTTATGATTCACTAAAAAGAACCGAGTCATTCGGTCGCGAATTGTTCGCTGGTCGCGCTGTATGATTCACTAAATAATGGTCATTTGTCACATGTATAAAAGTTTTTTAATCAGTATAATGTATCGATTTTATGTATTTATTTACAAATTAATTTTTTTTTGATCCATGCATTCCAGATTAACAAAAGTGTCACTTGTTTCCAAACCTTGATAGTGTAGCTATTAATGGTAGTGAAAATATTTAGCCTAATATATTTAACATATCTCACAGAGAGCTCTGGTTTGTTCTGATGTTATGCAGTATAATACATAAACCTTGTGTTTCTTCTCAATTTTAAATATTTTTTTTTCCCCAGATCACAACCTATTTTGTCCAGATGTGTGTAATGCGTGTCTGTAGTTAATGGCAATTCAATCAAAATGTTTGCTCTCTTCATACATTCTTGCAAAAACAATTCACATTTAAAAACCAAAATGGTAAGTGAATAATTTTGCAACTTGTTAGCTCAGAAGTCCAATGCATCCATTAGGTTTCCAGATAGCAAGATTAAAACATGGACTTCTGTACTTGTGATAATGAGGGGGATGGAATTGGGCTTAGATCCTCCGCTTCTGTGGATAAGAACTTGTTTTTTTGAGGTCAAAGCGTTCTATAAGCCAAGACATCTAATGTTTTCTCACATCTGCCAATTTGTTCTCCTACATTTTGGACTATGGTAATCAGGGCGGAAGAATTCTGACTTTAGCGAGAGGAACTTCATTTTCCCTTCCATTCCATGTCCTATCAAGATGTGGTCTCCAACTCATCTACGTATCATTATATGTTGTTGCATGTCACACTTATTTTCCTCACATGCCATTAGGGCCGGAATGTGGATTGCAATAATAGGAGACAGCGGTGTATGTGTTTTTGAATCTGAGTTATGTACACAATGCTAGCATTAGCTGTGCTGGATGTGCGTATGAATGGTTGAGCAGGAATTGCTGTGATTTGAATGACGTTTGGCATTATGTGAAGTGACACAAGAAGGTGATAACCCAGCTAAATGCTTGCTTTTGTTCGGTGTTATTCTAAATGAAACTAACGACGTCTCAGTGTCATTTTGTCATGGCTCTGGCGTTCTCTGCTAGCAGTGACCTGAAAATCTACAAGACAGTGTACTAGAGCACACGAGGAAGCTTGGCTGAGGGAGAAAATTGTGTTTGCTAAATTCCCATATCTGATAAGTAATTACATGCCAATTGTTTTGGGTTCTGAGTTCAGCTTTTGCTAGGGGACTTTTATTCTCAAGTACCTTTCAATGAAGATCTTGTTTTTAATTTTAAGGCTTTATCTAGTGCACCCTAAGCTTTTACCACTGACGTTTTTACTGGCTAGAACTGGATCATGAAGCCCATCAAAAAGTCAGTCCTTAAACTCTGAAATTCTGTTGAAATAAGATGAAAGTCTGACTGAAGATACCGGTTTTAACCTTCTTAGAAGTAAGAAACCTCAACTTTGGCCCCTTGACAACACTAATTCAAACTGCAATAAGATGTACAAGGACATCAAATGAAGACCCATTAGATCCATCTGTGTGTTGAAAATTAGGCCTGGGAAATTATATCTGACATGAAGCATAATTACCTTTCAGTGAAAGTGAGCATAGATCACAGGTTTCCTGTTGAGGACTCTCAATTCATCTTGCAGTCACCTATTTTTTTTAAAGACTCAACAAAGGATTGGCATCAGGTGTCAGTGCTAATGAATAAGTGTATAATAAATGTCTTCGTTGACTGGCAGAGGCCAGGATGATAAGCTGGCTTTGGACTTTCACAGAGTGATTCAATTCAAGTAGTTCTTGAATTGGAAATTGCACTGCACTGCTACACTGTTAGCTTAATGTAAAGTGGCCCCAAAAAGTATTTGGACACTTTTGGTTACCAAAGCAAGATTTTAAATTGTCTGAATGTCATAAAATATCAAAACAAGTGGCATCTGCAAAAATGGCTTTTTCTCAGAACTGACTTCATTTTTCTTAGCTGGTTAGTGGATGTGTGAAGTCATGTGTGAACAACCTAACAACATTTTTGTAAAAATAACTTGCTTGAAAAACTGTATTTCTTTAAAATACTGTTAAAAGTATTTTCTGCACCAGACAGTTCAAATCTGATATTGTTGTGTTTGTGTGTTCCAGACACACTGTCAGTCTGTGTAGGCTATAGTTACAGGGATTTTCAGTACTCTTTCACTGTAAATGACTTATGAGTGAGACGTTCATCAACAGATGCGTTCAAAAAGCTAGTTCATTGTCTTTACAGGTGACAATGCTGATTCTTTCAGGAGCGATCCAATTAGCGATCCAGTGAGTCATTGCGTCATTTACTCAACCGATTCATTCAAATACACTGATTCATTCAAGAATGCCAAGAATGTAGGTGTGTTGCTTGGAGTCGTGCAAAGGAAAGTTATGACAGAACATAAATAGAGAAATAGACGAGAAATATTGTGCCTAAAATGCAAGTTTCTCAATATTTTAACTTGGGGATTGAACTGTTGTATAATAAATCAATATAACATTCATATTCGAATTGATTACTTGTAGTCATACTAATATTCAGAACAGCTGCTATCTTGCTGATGCTAAATTCTCAGTGATACTTTAATATTATTTTTATATATTATGGTATTTATTAATATTTTTAATTTTGCTTTTATTTTTCATATTTTCAGTTTACATTTTAACTTTTGTTCAAGCTTTATTAGCTATTATGTTTTTATTTTATTAGATTTTTTTTTAATATTACCATTAATGTTTTTATTTGTCAACTTTTCTAATTTTAGTTGAAATTTTTCTTAACTGAATTTTAATCATTTCATCTAATATTTATATTTTATTTCAGTTATATTTTAATTGACAAAAAAAACAACATTTTAATAGTTTTAGTTAAAGATAAAACTTAAAATCTTTATATCTTTGCATTATAAGTGTGACTGAAGGGTCCAACTAGTTTTCAGGACCAATTTACCTTTTTTATTTTGCGAGAAATTCATAAACTGCTATTTTAAATTTTTAATTCTGAGGATATACTAGACAAACACGCATGTGTTACCCCCATCCACAGCTGGGTCAGGTGTAAGTGTTGCTTGAACAGAGACTGAAGTCTTTTCCATCTCCATTCTCCTCCCATCTCTCTCTCCAACCCATGGGCACATCTTTTCTTGCATCTTTCCGCACAGAAAAAGGGCTTGAGGCGGAGAGGGTCTGTAGGCCTTTCCCTGGAGACGCGGGAGCCCATCTGTGTGTGCCACTGAAGCTAAACTAGCGACGGGCACGACTCCTCCTCAGAGAGCCCCCCTCCCCCCGCCCCAACTTCTACCACAGACGGCAGATGGCGCGCAGCCTCCTCGTTCCTTTGCCATGTTTGTTTAATACATTTAATTAATATTCTACCTCAATAGAGACCCACCACAGACCCTCCCTCCAGCCTCCTTGTCGTGTCGTCCATCGCCATCTCTCATTGCTCTTCTTCTCCTTCTCGACTCTCCACTGCTCTTTTATGATGGACAGACTGGCATTGGACAATTATACACACAAGAGGCTAACAATGCCCTAGAGTGGTCTATAAATGAAAAGCTCCATGTGTTTTCTTGTAGTGTCGGATGTATTAATCACATGCTGCCCTCAGGACACGTACAAGACCCCCTGAGAGCCTCTTGCATCAATACTAACCGGGGCGTCCTAATGCATTGGTTAACCAATACAGTGCTGAGGAATTTTTCCAAGTTTCCCTTGGGTGTCAGTGGCCTAAAATGTAATAATGCTGTGCTTAAAATGCAGTTTTGAGCCGAGAATCTCCTTAATGTAATTTTGACCAAAGGCCAGTTTACGCAAAAGTCGGTTGTGGCTTGTTATCCCATGATTGGGACCAAAGGGAATAGCCGTCATTTTAATAGTCTGACAAGTGCTTCTCTACAAGAGCTAGGGCAGATTTGAAGTGGTCCAAATTGGCAGACACTGCTATTGATAAACGGTCAAAAGATCTTCATTGTGTGATTCTTGCTCCCTAAAATCTATCTCTACTGACACCCAACACTCATTTTTCTGTTTTATACTCATTAGCACACTTTCAGTATCCTGTAGCATTTTATTATCAGCTAAAAGTTTGTTTATATAGTGTAACTACTATCTATCAGACTTTTAGTTGCCATTAACTAATGTGTGTGTGTGTGTGTGTGTGTGTGTGTGTGTGTGTGTGTGCGTTAAATTGATCAAATTGACAGTAAAATGTTACAAAAGAATTGGAAAAAAGAATAAATGGCGTTCTTTTGAACTTTCTATTCATCAAAGAATGCTGGGAAAAAACACTGTTTCCACAAAAACATTAAGAACAACCATTTTAACAGTCATGATAAAAAGAAATGTTTCTTGAGCAGCAAATCGGCATATTAGAACGGTTTCTGAAGGATCACTGAAAACTGGTGTAATTTTTGCTTTGAATCATGGGAATAAATTACATTTTACAATATATTTCAGTGGAAAATAGTTATTTTAAATTGTAACAATAGCCTATTTCACAGTATTACTGTGTTTGCTGTATTTTTCATCAAATAAATGCAGCCTTGGTGAACCAATAGACTTTAAAAAAAAACTGGAACGGTAGTGGTTGTGTTTATATGAAATATTATTTATTTAAATGTTTAATTTAAATGTTCATCATCTCATATCCCGTCTTTATTTTATTTTATTTTATTTTTTCGAGAATTGTCCACGTGTGTGTGTGTGTGTGTGTGTGTGTGTGAGATAAATCATCCAAGGATATTCTTAATTAGAAAACAAAATATTTACATTTCTTTAAAAATGCAAAAAAAAAAAAATCTTTTTTGGGGGGGAGAGAAATGTAAATCATAAGAAAGTGACATTTGAAACAATCGTTGACTGTTGTTGACTTCAGTAACTCCCTTCATTTTTAAAAACGGTTTCCGGTGAATAAGATAAATGTCTTATCCCTTTAAAAACACTGTTATCACGATTATATCACGCTACCAAAATATCAGATATATAAATAATCATAAGCGAAGATGGTGTTGACAGCGTTAATGACGTTAATTGCGAGCAACAAAAGGAACAGCAGTCAAATAAAGCACATCGGTTTCATTGAAATCATCCAAATTGTCTTTGTGTAATAATGAAGACGTTAGTGGAAAACGGACTGACTGTAATCTGTTTACAAGCACTGAACTGGGAGACCGTCCAACGCCTTAGGGTAGCGCTAACACAACACTGCTCTTCCCCCCCAGTTTCACCCAGATGTACATGGCTCATTTCTCTATCAAACAAGAGCATTTACATACGCAGAGCAGGACGTGAGCAAATCAAACGTGTCATTAGCATATGCACCACGGGCTCATTTGACTTGCTAACGTGCCAGGCATGGATTTTGCCACTATGGATACGTTTCTCTCTTTTCACAAAGACAAAGGTTATCTGACATGTAATCCAATTTGGAGTATCCTTGGGGCCTGCTTTATTTAAACAAGGATCTGGCTTTGGCTAGACTGAAGCTGGTTTGAATATTTGAATTGATTTCAATCATGTAGCACAATGGTACCAAAAGAATCCATCTTTGTTTCCCTCCCTAGAAAATCACCCAAAAAAAATTTAGCACAAATTTTTATCTGTATGCTGCTTTTGTTGTAATTTTAGGTTGTAATCTGCTTTTTTGCAGGACAAGCCAAGCGATTTTCTTCCAGGCCATGTTTAATTTAAGACTTTTTTTTTCACTAAAATAATTCACCTATTTATTGAACTACATGCTAACTGACACACAACCCCATACACCATCATGCATATTTGATCTACATTCACTCGCTGCTAATTTTATGACTGCAGCGCCAGATTTTAGTCAGCACTCACATAAAGACTAATACTGCCACCATGTGGTTAAACAATGCACTTGGGCATTGCTGCATTGTTTATTAAGAATAGCAGTTATATATTTTTCTATGTGCAAAGACTCATTTATTAAATGTGATATTACGAAGAAAATGTTGTTTTAAAAAATGTAATAATTTAATATTGTCACTGTCAAAATAATTATTCAAAACAATTTTATTCTATAAATAATCTTAATATAAATACAGTATTTTATATGAGGTTTTATTTTTATATGAGGTATTACGTGTATATATTTTTTACTCATTATTGGAGGATTATTAGATATAGTACAGTGTGGACCTGAAGATACATATTTGTTTAATATCAGTTCAATTTAGATTCATTTGTATAGTGTTACAGTTATGGACTTTTGGTTGTGTTTCTCTCTGTTCCTGTTCTCCTGCCTTGATTAGTTCCATTGCCCTAGTTTCTGTTCAGTCCTGATTTGTTTATATGGTTACTTATGATTTGCAGTTGTTATTCATTCCTTAGTCTCTTATTTAAACTCCCTGTTCTGTTCAGTCGTTGCTGGTTACTTTATCATTGTGTGTGCTACGTTTGCTCCTGCGATTCTCCTGTGTGTATTCCTGGTGGATTTATAATTAAAAGACTATTTTTGGATAATACTCCTTCGTTGTGCGCTTTAAATAGCACAACACATTACATATGTGACCCTGGACCACAAAACCAGTCATAAGGGTCCATTTTTCGAAATTGAGATGTATACATCATCTGAAAGCTGAATGAATAAGCTTTCCATTGATGTATGGTTTGTTAGGATAGGACAATATTTGGCTGAGATACAACTACTAAGTTCTTAGCAATGCATATTACTAATCAAAAATTAAGTTTTAATATATTTACAGTAGGAAATTTACAAAATATCTTCATGGAACATGATCTTTACTTAATATCCTAATGATTTTTGGCATAAAAGAAAATTCAATAATTTTGACCCATACAATGTATTTTTGGCTATTGCTACAAATATACCTCAATGACTTGAGACTGGTTTTGTGGTCCAGGGTCACATATAGTGCTTTTCACTATATATAGTGTTTCAAGATATGATAAAAATTGTGTTAAACATATTAAATATTTAAAGTAAAGAATTTTAATTTCACAGTATTTTGTAAAATCATTATTGTTCCTTCTTAAATTTTGTGTCACCTTAGGGGACCCTGAACCAGTGTTATTTTAATGTCATTGATATACTATATTAGAGTTTTTGTTAATATTTTGAATTAGCTTTTATTTTTATTCATATTAGTTAAAGTCTTATAGTCTTGATAGTTTTCGTTTTTAGGTTTTTATTTTTAAATATCTATATAGTTTTAAATTTTTATTTATTAGTTTTTATTTATTTAATTTGAGTTATTTTAGTACTTCCAGTTTAAAAAAAAACTGGATTAAAGGGGATACATTTATTTTATTTCATTTATTTTTTTTGAGCTTGACATCCTGTAGTTTGAAAAATTATTTAACAAATAAATTAATAAAAATAACAACAGCATTTACATTTTTGGTCAAATAGATTACTTTATAGCTACATGCAGTCTTCAAGCAAAATTAATAAAACGTATAATCCATCCATTTATCAGAACCTAACTACCGCCCTCTTCCTTTCACCATCACTAAATCTAGCCATTAACACTTCAGTTTGTTGTGACACTCGTTCCTGTTTTGAGTTCATCTTTCACCATAAGGCTTCCTCAGACAGCCCATAAATCAGATAAATAGCTCAACAGATGACCTTTGACCTTTCAGGTTTGCTCGCTGGTCACTAGGGCACAAGACATGTGTTAGGTGGGATATGTGATAGTGTGTGTGTTTGTTTTAATGGGCTTGATGAATGACATCTGAATCCTCATTGACTTTCACTATAGGCTGAATAAACAGACCTCGTTCGTGGACTCTACACTTAGTTTGTCTGTTAGATCAACCACTTTAAAATGTAAAAACGGCCAACTCAATACCTAAGTTTTCATAACTTAAATCTTGATAATAATATAAAGTCTAACTCACAGAAAAATGTATGTTTTGGTCGGTTAAGTCCCGGTTAAGGTCAACAGCTTTGCTCCATTCACAGGATAGTCTGTTGTTTACACCCAGGTGTTCCTACAAGACTGTGATGCATTTAAAGCATGCTGAGGTCTGGCAGTTTACATCATCAATCTGTGCCACCAGAGACTGAACTATGGTCACATTCCATAGAGACAGCTCATAATGACCTGCCACAGCAAGATAAAATGCACCTTTCTCAGCTCCTCGTCATACTGTAAACAGACAGTAGAAGGTGCTCTTCTCCCTTTCGCTCCTTACACTGCGGTATTATGACTGGAATTGAGCTCCTGTAAAATATGTAAAGATTTCATTAAATTTTCCTCCATTACGTAATATATCATTGACATGTCTCATGTGAAATGGTCAAAGGTTATATTTTTCCTCATGTTCGTTTGGATAACTTATTGTCCTGTGGAAAGGGTTTCTTATTTCCTGTTAGTTTTTGTGCCAAGCAAAATATGTTTTTGCCATGTTTTGCCAAGCCAAATATATGTTTTCACCACTAGACAGAAAGAGAGTCTGCTGACTTTCAGGTCTGCCAAGCACTTCCTCAAGAGCAAAGGATTTTTGATAATCTAGGAGGTTTTTGGTGAGTTACTCTATTGGTATTTCACGTGTAACATCATTTCCTTTCTTCAGATTTATCAATCATTTATTTCATTGAATTTATGTAAATATATTTAATATTTATAATTATTTTTTCTTTTTATATTTACATATTATTTCATTTAAATAATTGTACATATTTTAATACATATTTATATGTATTATATTTTATCTATAATCTTTAATTTTTTATATATAGATAGATAGATAGATAGAGTATGTATAATTCATACTCATAGATAAACATTTATTTAATAATTTTTTGATTTCTTATAAATATTAAAATAAATAAATAAATGCATGCATACATATATAAATATTATTTGATTCATATACATGATTATATTTATTTCATTTCTCTCCATAAAATCCCACATAGTCTCATTCAGTCTAATTATTCCTATTCCGTGTTTTTTTTTTCCTTTTTTAATTACTTTTTATTATTTATTAGTTATTTTCAACTTACACTAATGCAACAGACACCAGAACTGCTAATATAATGAATAAAACCTATTAACCACAAGAATATTTGATTTACAAGCCAAAACCTATGTGCAACTTTAAACAAACGAAAAGTTTTTTATTTTTTTTCTTCATTTGATTCATGGTTGTAAGTGTGGGCAGAAATGGCTCCATGCAACACAAATAAACGTCCCGTCAATAACAGCTGCATAGCGATATTCATCCTGTGGCCTTGTGAACGGTTTCTTTTTTCAGTGCAAATCATCATATTTGCACAAGATGCTATCATTTTTTGGAAATGCCTCTTCCGAGTTTCAACATCTCGATAAGGCGATTGTTTACCCTCTTAAACTAATTATTGTTCCTTTTCCCGAATTAGCCATGACAAACGAGGGGAGATCATAATGAACTTTAGCTGCTACTGGGAGTGCTGCAGGAACTCAATACCCTTTATTTACTTTGGGCACGGAGTTCCCAGAGGTATTTCAGAGAAGTTTCAAGCATGCAGACCGCTTACTCCTTACCTCTGCTGTCTTAAAACACTGTCTTTGACTTATTACATTTTCCCTCTTTGCGTTTAGAAGTTTAGAAGATACTTCTATATTCATTAGCTCAGTGAAATCAAATATGAAAGTGAGTAGTCAATTTCTTTTTAAGGAAAGACAGCTAAATATTGGGTGAATGAGTCATGTGATTAAATTATGAGTCTTATAGTATGTAATTATGTGTAAAGTTCCATACTTGTCGACCTTGAATGATAAATAATAAATTCCACAATTCAAACTGCAAATGGCTTTAAATTTATGTCCCATTGGTTATCATTTATAAATACAATTGCAATTTGATCTCAGAGAAAATCTGAACCTGAAATGTTAAAACTCATTATTATACAGACAAGCTTAGGTGTATTATTATTATTATTATTATTATTATTATTATTATTATTAATTAAGAACAGCAACAATATTATATTTTTTAAGTTAATCATTATAATAATGGCCACTTTAATAGTTGATGCTGATGATGATATGTCATTGCTGGTTTGGTGTCAACAAAAGGAGACTTTAAAAAAGACAACAAAAACATGGGGAAGCTTTGCACTGGATGAAGATGACTGATTCATGTTTTTCTCAGTGTGGGGCAATAATTTAATGGTCACACTAAACACAGCACCATTTTCTAGAGGAGCCCTTCTCTCATGCACTTTATTAATTTAAAATTCCTTTGTCAAAATGGAAACACAACAAGCAACAACAGTTTTGAGCTCCAGCTGCAGTTTGTCTGAAGTGAGGGAATTGCCCAGATGAAACTGCTCATTTGAAGATTCCTCTTCAATGACTAGTTCATTTAAAACATGCTGATCTGGCATTGAGAAACACCAGCCACTCATGCCGAGACTTCCCATCTTCCAAAAGAGGGAATTTTAAGAGGGGTTTAAATCAAAGCCGGTTCCTTCATTGCCCACTTTTACATCCAGGAGTAAGTTATAGTGCCGTGGCGCTTGTGTTTGAAGAGCGGTTACACGTGTGGACAGTAGAAGGCTTCTCTGAACAACCTGTCCTCTGTTTTCTCCAGAGATAAGTGGCAGTTGGAGAGTCCTCCCGCAGTAACCTCCTGGCCTCTAGGGCTGCAGCTGGGAGAACAGACTCTTCATCATGCCAGTTGTGTTTGCTTTCTTATGTCAATCAGTTTTAGTGGCTGTAAAAGTTAGGAGAGAAACTGAGTATAGTCAAACTAAGTTTATAACATAAGTTGGATTAACAACGAGAGGTCAAAGTTAGTCCTTAGGTGAAGTTCTTGAGGTTACATTATAGATTTTGGCTAGCATTTTAGTTTCTTGTGGGTCTCTGATCAGGAAAATGATGAAAGTTGCAAATAATAAAATGCAATATTGTGGTTCTTCATCTCTGCATGTGGTGTTTGCTAACATACATTTGGGAACGCAACACTCACCAGTTATCAGTGTTGCCAAGTCTGTGGTTTTCCCGCGGAATTGGGCTACTTTAACACTGTTGCCGTGGGTTGTTTTTCATGTCCGCGGATTGAAAAACGACCCCAATAACGTGATATTTAGCCCCTGGAATGCAAATTTTACCAGGGGAACCCCGCCAAAACACTGTATTTTATCCCCAGAAGGCGATTTTTAATGGGGGACCCCCTCGAAACGCGATTGGGCTAGTTTTGAGTAGCGATTGGGCGGGTTTTGTTGTGAAAATTATGTTATGCTTTATTTTCAAAATAACATCATATGTAACATACCTGTGGACAGACGTTTACAGCATTTCATTGGATTTATAATAAAGTGTTTATAAACAGTCAACTAAACACAGAAATGTATTAATATATTTATTTGTAAATATTATTTTATTTTTATTTTACAGCGCTGATGGTAGTGTATTCAGGAGTTAATATTAATAATATTAATAAATGAATATGGTTAATAAAAAA